>NC_141827.1:7827298-7919798 GCF_982586985.1 Callionymus lyra | reverse complement strand
TAAGTCCTTTAAAATAGTTTTGATTCTTTGAAACATTTAAATCATAAAAAGAACGTTTTTTATAAAAAAAAATAATTAAATAAAAGTAAAATCAGAAATAAAAATAAATCAAGAATCAAACATTTTAAATCCAATAATCAATTATTATCCCCAATAAATTAAAATTAAAAAAGTCCCTTTAAGAGTTTTAAATCTTTGAAACATTCAAATAGTATTTGTTTTTTATTTTTTATTAAACAAACCAGTTTATACATTTATTTTTAAGAAAAAAAAATTAAAGTATAAATAAGTGAAATACATATACTGTATATATATATAAAAAAAAACTTTTTATTCCCCATTTTGAATTTAACAAAAACAAATGTGATGTCCTGGTGAAGCTTCATGAAACAGTGTCATTATCTTCAGAGTACACTACATCGTAGTGATGTGTTGATGAAGCTTCATGAAACAGTGTCATGTTGTTCAGAGGTCAGTAGGTGGCGCCATCAGTTTAAAAATGATGTTTCATTAGAACACTTGTTCAAAACAAAGGAAAATAGTGCAGAGACGCCATCTAGTGAACTCTGAACATAATGACACTGTTTCATGAAGCTTCACCAACACGTCACCAGAAGTCAAGATGGTCGTCTCTCTCCAGGGAACTACAACCACCAGGCGGCGGGAATCGCACTCCACCCTCACGAGTGGCGCAGCGCCAAACAGCAGCTCAACAACACGCCCCCTATGGGCCGCAGGCAGAACTACCCGTTCACGGACGGAGGCTTCAGCGAGGACGAGTGGGACAAACCCGCCGGGTTCATGGGTCAGCAGCCGGACGGGATCGTCCTGGACTCGGACGACAGCTTCTGGTGTCAGGCCCTGGAGGACCTGGAGACCTGCGGGCAGTCGGAGCTGCTCCGGGAGATCGAGGTGGGTTCAGACCTCTGGTCCCCGCCGACCTCCTCCCTGACCTTTGACCCTCTCCGTGTGCAGGCGTCCATCATGACCGGCTCGGCCATCAGTCTGGGCGTCGAGGGAGGACACAAGTCGTCCGCCGACGCCATCCTGAGCCACAGCAGACTGAGTCCACTGCGGAGGAACTCTCTGCTGCTCCACCACCAGGGGGCGCACCTGCACGGCGACCTCCCTCTGCTGGACGACCACGGTAACTGCAGCCTCGTAGGCAACACTAGAATACATGTTGTTGCTTTTTTATAAGGTAAGGTAAGGTAAGGTAAAACTTTATTGATCCCTCAGGAGGTCTCCTTTGGGAAATTGTTTTTTACCAATAGCCAGCAATTTTTCATAAACAATACAAAATAATACATAAAAAATAAAATAAGAAGAACATAAAGAGGAAGAACAAGATGACACAATCTAAGTCTAAAGACAAAGACAAAGGACATAGGTCAAGGAAAGAAAAACAACAAAGACAAAGGATACAAAGACTAACATGGAACAGAACATCCAGATACTTTCACTCCACTCCTGCCCCCGAACCCAGAATTGTACAATTTAATAGCCCGAGGGATGAATGAGTCCCTGAGTCTATTTGTTTTGCACCTGGGTAGGAGCATTCGTGCACTCATTCTGCTTCTCTGCTCACTGATGACAGTGTTCAGAGGATGACTGTCATCATCCATGATGGACAGTAGTTTGTTCAATGATCTCCTCTCAGCAACTGTCACCAGTGAGTCCAGCTTCATTCCAACCACAGAACCAGCCCTCCTGATCAACCTGTCCAACCTGTTGACACTCCTCTTGGACACATTTCCACCCCAACACACCACAGCATAGAACAGGACACTGGCCACCACAGACTGGTAGAACATGCAGAGGAGCTTCTTGCAGATGTTAAATGATCGAAGCCTCCTCAGAAAGTACAGTCTACTCTGAACCTTCTTATACACATGGTCTGTGTCTGTGTTTACTGTCCATCCACACACCGAGGTACTTATAGTTGTCCACTATCTCCACCTCGTCGCCTCTGATGGACACTGGACGTGGCTTTGTCCTGGACCTCCCGAAATCCAAGACCAGCTCCTTGGTTTTTGAGGTGTTCAGCTGCAAGTGGTTCCTCTCACTCCAGTCCACAAAGTCACGTATCAGACTCCTGTACTCGTCTTCGCTGTTGTCCCTGATGCATCCAACAATGGCAGTGTCGTCAGCATACTTCTGGACGAGACTCAGCTCTGAGTTGTAGCAGAAGTCTGAAGTGTAGATGGTGAAGAGGAGAGGGGCCAGTACTGTCCCCTGAGGTGCTCCTGTACTGCACACCATAGTGTCAGACTTGATGTCCTTCAGCCTGACATACTGTGGTCGATCAGTAAGATAGTCCGTAATCCAGGAGACCAGACCAGGGTCCACATGCATCTTAGTCAGTTTGTCCTGCAGCAGAGTGGGTTGGATAGTGTTGAAGGCACTAGAAAAGTCCAGGAACAGGATTCTCACTGAACCGCTTCCTTTATCCAAGTGGGAGTAGGTCCGATGCAGGAGGTGAAGGATGGCATCTTCCACACCAACTGCTGGCTGGTAGGCAAACTGCAGGGGGTCTTGCGCGTGCTGGACTTGTGGCGTGAGATGTTTGAGGACCAGCCGCTCCAGTGTCTTCATCAGCTGCGAAGTCAGTGCCACCGGTCTGTAATCGTTCAGCACACTTGGTCGGATCTTTTTAGGGACTGGAACGATACAGGAAGTCTTCCACAGAGTTGGTACTTTCCCCAGCCGTAGACTGAGGTTGAAGACATGCTGGAGTGGCTCAGCTAGTTCAGCAGCGCAGGTCTTTAGCAGTCGAGCAGACACCTTATCAGGACCAGCAGCCTTCCCTGGACGAATCCTCCGAAGTACATCCTGTACCTGGAGTGAGGTGAAGCTGGGAAGTGGTTCTGTGGAGCTGGGGGGGGCACAAGAAGGTGGGGCAGGTCCTGAGGCGGGCAGCAGTGAGGGTGAGGTGACCTGCTCAAACCTGTTGAAAAAGTTGTTCAGTCCATTTGCCTCATCCACCGTGTCCACTGCAGTCAGAGAGGCCTTGGTCTTGTGTCCAGTGATGGTTTTAACACCATCCCAGACCTCTCTTATTTCTTCTCGGCTCAGCTTCTCCTCCAACCTCCTCCTGTAGGTGTCCTTTGCCTCCTTCAAGCATCGCTTCACCTCCTGCTGAGCTGACCTCATGGCGTCCCTGTCTCTGCTCCTGAAAGCCACTTTCTTCCTGTTAAGGACATCCTTGACCTCCTTTGTTACCCACGGTTTATTATTAGGGTAACAGCGGACAGTCTTAGTAGGGGCGACAACGTCCAAGCAGAAATTTAAATAATCTGTTAGACAGTGTGTCTGTCCCTCGATGTCCTCACCATGAGACCTCAGCAGCACATCCCAGTCTGTTGTTTCAAAGCAGTCTCTGATGGCGTCCTCCACAGCTGGTGTCCACTTTCTGATTGTCTTAGTGGTCACAGTCTGTCTCTGCACCAGAGGAGTGTACTGTGACTGAAGGTGGACCAGGTTGTGATCGGACCTTCCAAGTGGAGGAAGAGGTTTGGCTCTGTAGGCGTCCTTCAAGTTGGAATAAAGAAGGTCAATTGTCCTGTTATTCCTGGTGGGACAATCCACGGCCTGATGGAAAGTAGGCAGAGTAGAGTCCAGGTTGGCATGATTAAAGTCTCCAGAGATGATGATAAACGCGTCAGGATGTTGATTCTGAAGTCGAGCTGTCATTGTGTGGATCTTCTCACAGGCAGATGCAGCCGCAGCGCTCGGAGGAATGTAGACACACAGCGCGATCACGTGACTGAACTCACGCGGTAGATAATATGGACGCATGCTGACAGCCAACAGTTCTAAATCTTGACAACAAGAGACTTTCTTTACAGTAACGTGTCCCGGACTACACCAGCGTTTATTCACGTACATGATCAGACCTCCTCCTCTGCGCTTCCCACACGCGCGCGCATCTCTGTCCGCTCTGACGGTGCTGAAACCAGGCAGCTCAGCGTGTGAGTCCGGAGTCAGTTGAGTGAGCCACGTCTCCGTGAAGATCAACAAGCTGCTCTCTCTGTAGATCCGCTGGTTGTTCAGGGCAGACAGCTCATCGATCTTATTCGTCAGTGAATTGACGTTCCCCATCGTGATCGTGGGGATCGTTGGTCTGTGACGTCTCCGATTGTCCGATAGCTTAGCCTTTAGCCTCCTCCCTGCCCGACAGCCTCTGTAACGGCGCTGAAGTTCGATCGGGATCTTGTGGCGATCTCCAGCCCGTGCCATTGACTTCAGCGACAGTAGATCCTCTCTTGAGTAAACAAGACGATTCTTTCCATGTTCAAAAGTATCCATTTAAAAAGATTATAGTAAAAAATTAATAAAAAACAGAAAATTATAGAAATTGCTGCGGAGCTACTGGAAGAGGCAGCCGTCCTCGTCGGCGCCTTTAATGATCTATTATCATTATTCAATAATTCAATTAAAATAATTAATAAAAAAAAATTTAAAATCAATAAACTCTTTTTTTCACATAGAGTTTCATATTTTCATTCAAATAATTCAAAAATAAATGTTGTAAATACAATAGTTTTTAATTTGTAGCCTTTTAAATTCAATATAAAAATGTAACCACTATGATTGGCTGAAAGTTGGATCAAATACCAACATTTATATATTGAATTTAAAAGGCTACGGATTAAAAAACATAGAATTCAGAACATTTATAGAATCATTATTATTATTAGAATATAAAACTATGTGTAAAAATAATAATATTCCATTTTTATTAATTCTATTATTCGAAAGAAAAGAAAAATTCAACCCTTAAATATTCTGATGACGCTGATATCTATAACTTTCCTCGGCTCATAGAGAAGGAAAAACAAACTTTTTAAAGTATTAATTATTGATCGATGAAAGTCGTTACATCAGGTTTTTGACTTTCCATCCTCCTCAGACCTGGAGGAACACTTCCATGAAGGTCTCCTGCACCAGAACCTCCAGCTGCACCAGGAGAGCCTGTCGGCGCTGCTGCACCACGAGAACAAACCCAAGGCGTCGCTGCGAGTGTCGGAGAGAACGTGGGAGTCTCGGCGCATCAAGGAGGAGATGCAAGGAATCCTGTCGCCGACGCCGCTGGAGCTGCACAAGGTGAGTCTTCTCTGACGAGTCAGAGTCACTTACAGACGAGTCAGAGTCACAGACGGATGAGTCAGAGTCACGGACGGACGAGTCAGAGTCACAGTCGGACGAGTCAGAGTCACTTACAGACGAGTCAGAGTCACTTACAGACGAGTCAGAGTCACGGACGGACGAGTCAGAGTCACTTACAGACGAGTCAGAGTCACTTACAGACGAGTCAGAGTCACGGACGGACGAGTCAGAGTCACAGACGGACGAGTCAGAGTCACTTAAAGACGAGTCAGAGTCACAGACGGACGAGTCAGAGTCACAGACTGACGAGTCAGAGTCACTTACAGACGAGTCAGAGTCACTTACAGACGAGTCAGAGTCACGGACAGACGAGTCAGAGTCACAGACGGACGAGTCAGAGTCACAGTCGGACGAGTCAGAGTCACTTACAGACGAGTCAGAGTCACTTACAGACGAGTCAGAGTCACGGACGGACGAGTCAGAGTCACAGACGGACGAGTCAGAGTCACTTAAAGACGAGTCAGAGTCACAGACGGACGAGTCAGAGTCACAGACTGACGAGTCAGAGTCACTTACAGACGAGTCAGAGTCACTTACAGACGAGTCAGAGTCACGGACAGACGAGTCAGAGTCACAGACGGACGAGTCAGAGTCACTTAAAGACGAGTCAGAGTCACAGACGGACGAGTCAGAGTCACAGACTGACGAGTCAGAGTCACAGACTGACGAGTCAGAGTCACTTACAGACGAGTCAGAGTCACAGACGGACGAGTCAGAGTCACTTACAGACGAGTCAGAGTCACTTACAGATGAGTCAGAGTCACTTACAGACGAGTCAGAGTCACGGACGGACGAGTCAGAGTCACGGACAGACGAGTCAGAGTCACGGACGGACGAGTCAGAGTCACAGACGGACGAGTCAGAGTCACTTACAGACGAGTCAGAGTCACTTACAGACGAGTCAGAGTCACAGACGGACGAGTCAGAGTCACAGACCGACGAGTCAGAGTCACAGACCGACGAGTCAGAGTCACAGACGGACGAGTCAGAGTCAGTTTGACGAGTCAGAGTCACGGACGGACGAGTCAGAGTCACTTACAGACGAGTCAGAGTCACAGACGCACGAGTCAGAGTCACAGACGGACGAGTCAGAGTCACAGACGCACGAGTCAGAGTCACAGACGGACGAGTCAGAGTCACAGACGCACGAGTCAGAGTCACAGACGGACGAGTCAGAGTCACAGACGCACGAGTCAGAGTCACAGACGCACGAGTCAGAGTCACAGACGGACGAGTCAGAGTCACAGACGGACGAGTCAGAGACACAGACGGACGAGTCAGAGTCACAGACGGACGAGTCAGAGTCACAGACGGACGAGTCAGAGTCACAGACGCACGAGTCAGAGTCACAGACGCACAAGTCAGAGTCACAGACGGACGAGTCAGAGTCACAGACGGACGAGTCAGAGTCACAGACGCACGAGTCAGAGTCACAGACGCACGAGTCAGAGTCACAGACGGACGAGTCAGAGTCACAGACGGACGAGTCAGAGTCACACAGACGGACGAGTCAGAGTCACAGACGCACGAGTCAGAGTCACAGACCGACGAGTCAGAGTCACACAGACGCATGAGTCAGAGTCACAGACGGACGAGTCAGAGTCACAGACGCACGAGTCAGAGTCACAGACGCACGAGTCAGAGTCACAGATGCATGAGTCAGAGTCACAGACCGACGAGTCAGAGTCACAGACGGACGAGTCAGAGTCACAGACGGACGAGTCAGAGTCACAGACGGACGAGTCAGAGTCACAGATGCATGAGTCAGAGTCACTTACAGACGAGTCAGAGTCACAGACGGACGAGTCAGAGTCACAGACGGACGAGTCAGAGTCACAGACGGACGAGTCAGAGTCACAGATGCATGAGTCAGAGTCACAGACCGACGAGTCAGAGTCACAGACGGACGAGTCAGAGTCACAGACGGACGAGTCAGAGTCACAGACCGACGAGTCAGAGTCACAGACCGACGAGTCAGAGTCACAGACGGACGAGTCAGAGTCACAGACCGACGAGTCAGAGTCACAGACGCACGAGTCAGAGTCACAGACGGACGAGTCAGAGTCACAGACGGACGAGTCAGAGACACAGACGGACGAGTCAGAGTCACAGACGGACGAGTCAGAGTCACAGACCGACGAGTCAGAGTCACAGACCGACGAGTCAGAGTCACAGACCGACGAGTCAGAGTCACAGACGGACGAGTCAGAGTCACAGACGCACGAGTCAGAGTCACAGACGGACGAGTCAGAGTCACAGACGGACGAGTCAGAGTCACTTACAGACGAGTCAGAGTCACAGAAGGAAGAGTCAGAGTCACAGACGGACGAGTCAGAGTCACAGACCGACGAGTCAGAGTCACAGACGGATGAGTCAGAGTCACACAGATGGACGAGTCAGAGTCACAGACAGACGAGTCAGAGTCACAGACGCACGAGTCAGAGTCACAGACCGACGAGTCAGAGTCACAGACGGACGAGTCAGAGTCACAGACGCATGAGTCAGAGTCACAGACGGACGAGTCAGAGTCACAGACGGACGAGTCAGAGTCACAGATGCATGAGTCAGAGTCACAGACCGACGAGTCAGAGTCACAGACCGACGAGTCAGAGTCACAGACGGACGAGTCAGAGTCACAGACCGACGAGTCAGAGTCACAGACCGACGAGTCAGAGTCACAGAAGGACGAGTCAGAGTCACAGACGCACGAGTCAGAGTCACAGACGCACGAGTCAGAGTCACAGACGGACGAGTCAGAGTCACAGACGGACGAGTCAGAGTCACTTACAGACGAGTCAGAGTCACAGACGGACGAGTCAGAGTCACTGAAGGACGAGTCAGAGTCACAGACCGACGAGTCAGAGTCACAGACGGACGAGTCAGAGTCACACAGATGGACGAGTCAGAGTCACAGACGGACGAGTCAGAGTCACGGACCGACGAGTCAGAGTCACACAGACGGACGAGTCAGAGTCACACAGACGGACGAGTCAGAGTCACAGACCGACGAGTCAGAGTCACACAGACGGACGAGTCAGAGTCACAGACGCACGAGTCAGAGTCACAGACGCACGAGTCAGAGTCACAGACGCATGAGTCAGAGTCACAGACGCACGAGTCAGAGTCACAGACGGACGAGTCAGAGTCACAGACCGACGAGTCAGAGTCACAGACGGACGAGTCAGAGTCACACAGATGGACGAGTCAGAGTCACAGACGGACGAGTCAGAGTCACAGACGCACGAGTCAGAGTCACAGACCGACGAGTCAGAGTCACAGACGGACGAGTCAGAGTCACAGACGCATGAGTCAGAGTCACAGACTGACGAGTCAGAGTCACAGACGGACGAGTCAGAGTCACAGATGCATGAGTCAGAGTCACAGACGGACGAGTCAGAGTCACAGATGCATGAGTCAGAGTCACAGACCGACGAGTCAGAGTCACAGACCGACAAGTCAGAGTCACAGACGGACGAGTCAGAGTCACAGACCGACGAGTCAGAGTCACAGACCGACGAGTCAGAGTCACAGACGCACGAGTCAGAGTCACAGACGGACGAGTCAGAGTCACAGACGGACGAGTCAGAGACACAGACGGACGAGTCAGAGTCACAGACGGACGAGTCAGAGTCACAGACCGACGAGTCAGAGTCACAGACGGACGAGTCAGAGTCACAGATGCATGAGTCAGAGTCACAGACCGACGAGTCAGAGTCACAGACCGACAAGTCAGAGTCACAGACGGACGAGTCAGAGTCACAGACGCACGAGTCAGAGTCACAGACGGACGAGTCAGAGTCACAGACGGACGAGTCAGAGTCACAGACGGACGAGTCAGAGACACAGACGGACGAGTCAGAGACACAGACGGACGAGTCAGAGTCACAGACGGACGAGTCAGAGTCACAGACGGACGAGTCAGAGACACAGACGGACGAGTCAGAGACACAGACGGACGAGTCAGAGACACAGACGGACGAGTCAGAGTCACAGACGGATGAGTCAGAGTCACAGACCGACGAGTCAGAGTCACAGACCGACGAGTCAGAGTCACAGACGCACGAGTCAGAGTCACAGACGGACGAGTCAGAGTCACAGACGGACGAGTCAGAGACACAGACGGACGAGTCAGAGACACAGACGGACGAGTCAGAGTCACAGACGGACGAGTCAGAGTCACAGACCGACGAGTCAGAGTCACAGACCGACGAGTCAGAGTCACAGACGCACGAGTCAGAGTCACAGACGGACGAGTCAGAGTCACAGACGGACGAGTCAGAGACACAGACGGACGAGTCAGAGACACAGACGGACGAGTCAGAGACACAGACGGACGAGTCAGAGTCACAGACGGACGAGTCAGAGTCACAGACGGACGAGTCAGAGTCACAGACGGACGAGTCAGAGTCACTTACAGACGAGTCAGAGTCACAGACGGACGAGTCAGAGTCACAGACGGACGAGTCAGAGTCACTTACAGACGAGTCAGAGTCACTGAAGGACGAGTGTGACTCTGACTCCAACATTGACTCAACAATAAAACAAGATTCACAGAAATTCAGACAAAATATTAAAACTAGAACATTTCCAGAAGTAAATGCATGTGAACTGAATCTAAAGTGAAATGAAAGTATTGAATTAGTATTCAAAGTGAAAATGTTTGGAAACAGTTGAGATGATGATATAAAGAAAAACAACTGATGTAGAAACATTGAAATAAACTGAAAAAGGTTGAGAAGAAGAAAAAAGTAGAAGAGGTAGTAGTAAAATAAGTTGTGGGAGTAGAAGAAGTAGAAAAAGTAGTAGTTATAGTAGAAGAGGTAGTAGTATCAGAAGTTGTGGGAGTAGAAGAAGTAGAAAAAGTAGTAGTTATAGTAGAAGAGGTAGTAGTATAAGAAGTTGTGGGAGTAGAAGAAGTAGAAGAGGTAGTAATATAAGAAGTTGTGGGAGTAGAAGAAGTAGAAAAAGTAGTAGTTATAGTAGAAGAGGTCGTAGTATCAGTAGTTGTGGGAGTAGAAGAAGTAGAAAAAGTAGTAGTTATAGTAGAAGAGGTAGTAGTATCAGAAGTTGTGGGAGTAGAAGAAGTAGAAAAAGTAGTAGTTATAGTAGAAGAGGTAGTAGTATAAGAAGTTGTGGGAGTAGAAAAGTAGAAAAAGTAGTAGTTATAGTAGAAGAGGTAGTAGTATAAGAAGTTGTGGGAGTAGAAGAAGTAGAAAAAGTAGTAGTTATAGTAGAAGAGGTAGTAATATAAGAAGTTGTGGGAGTAGAAGAAGTAGAAAAAGTAGTAGTTATAGTAGAAGAGGTAGCAGTATCAGAAGTTGTGGGAGTAGAAGAAGTAGAAAAAGTAGTAGTTATAGTAGAAGAGGTAGTAGTATCAGAAGTTGTGGGAGTAGAAGAAGTAGAAAAAGTAGTAGTTATAGTAGAAGAGGTAGTAGTATAAGAAGTTGTGGGAGTAGAAGAAGTAGAAAAAGTAGTAGTTATAGTAGAAGAGGTAGTAGTATCAGAAGTTGTGGGAGTAGAAGAAGTAGAAAAAGTAGTAGTTATAGTAGAAGAGGTACTAGTATCAGAAGTTTTGGGAGTAGAAGAAGTAGAAAAAGTAGTAGTTATAGTAGAAGAGGTAGTAGTATCAGAAGTTGTGGGAGTAGAAGAAGTAGAAAAAGTAGTAGTTATAGTAGAAGAGGTAGTAGTAGAAGAAGTTGTGGGAGTAGAAGAAGTAGAAAAAGTAGTAGTTATAGTAGAAGAGGTAGTAATATAAGAAGTTGTGGGAGTAGAAGAAGTAGAAAAAGTAGTAGTTATAGTAGAAGAGGTAGTAGTATAAGAAGTTGTGGGAGTAGTAGAAGTAGAAAAAGTAGTAGTTATAGTAGAAGAGGTAGTAATATAAGAAGTTGTGGGAGTAGAAGAAGTAGAAAAAGTAGTAGTTATAGTAGAAGAGGTAGTAGTATCAGAAGTTGTGGGAGTAGAAGAAGTAGAAAAAGTAGTAGTTATAGTAGAAGAGGTAGTAGTATCAGAAGTTGTGGGAGTAGAAGAAGTAGAAAAAGTAGTAGTTATAGTAGAAGAGGTAGTAGTATAAGTAGTTGTGGGAATAGAAGAAGTAGAAAAAGTAGTAGTTATAGTAGAAGAGGTAGTAGTATAAGAAGTTGTGGGAGTAGAAGAAGTAGAAAAAGTAGTAGTTATAGTAGAAGAGGTAGTAGTATCAGAAGTTGTGGGAGTAGAAAAAGTAGTAGTTATAGTAGAAGAGGTAATAATATAAGAAGTTGTGGGAGTAGAAGAAGTAGAAAAAGTAGTAGTTATAGTAGAAGAGGTAGTAGTATCAGAAGTTGTGGGAGTAGAAGAAGTAGAAAAAGTAGTAGTTATAGTAGAAGAGGTAGTAATATAAGAAGTTGTGGGAGTAGAAGAAGTAGTATAAGAATTAGTAGTATAAGAATAAGAAGTTGTAGAATTAGTAGTATAAGTATAAGAAGTAGTACTAGAAGTAGTTGTAGAAGTAGTAATGGGAGTATAAGTAGAATAAGTAGTATAAGTAGTAGTAGAATAATTAGTAATAAAAGTAGTAGTAGTAGTTATAGTAGAAGAGGTAGTAGTATCAGAAGTTGTGGGAGTAGAAGAAGTACAAAAAGTAGTAGTTATAGTAGAAGAGGTAGTAGTAGAAGAAGTTGTGGAAGTAGAAGAAGTAGTATAAGAATTAGTAGTATAAGTGTAAGAAGTTGTAGAATTAGTAGTAGTAGAAGTAGTAGTAGAAGTAGTAATGGGAGTAGAAGTAGAATTACAAGTAGAAGTAGTAGTATCAGTAACAGTAAGTAGACAAAGGTGTTTTTAAAGTTGAATGAAGTTTCTAAATGTGAATAGATTTTACAATTTGCTGGAGGGTCGAAGGTCAAGTGAATGGGGAGAAAAAGGATAGAAAAAGAGGAATAAAAGAAAGAGTGGAATGAGTGGAAATGATAAAAGTTTGAAGTTGAGATGTTGAGGTCAGAACACAATAATCGTTTAACTTTCTCGAGTCACCTGTGAGTGACAGACAGACGAGCGCGTGACCCTTGACCTCACCCGACCTCGCCGCAGGTGACGGTGATCAAGGACCCCGAGAGCGACGACTTCGGCTTCAGCGTCTCTGACGGGTTCTTGGAAAAAGGCGTTTACGTGAACATGATCCGAGCCGAGGGACCCGCGGACCGTTCTGGACTCAGACCCTACGACCGGATCCTGCAGGTACCAGAGCAGCAAGACATTTATGGTTTATTTAATACGTCTTATTTAAGTGATTTATTAACTTACTTTATAATCTTCAACTTAAACATATCCACTAGCTAAGCTAAGCTAAGCTAAGCTAAAGTTGATTAGCGTTGAAAACATTTTTGTTTTTTTAACATCAGTTTCTTCTAAAAATGTCGTTCAATAAATCCTTAATTAGAAGGTTTTTAAATTAAATAATTTATTTTGGTAATTTGTACCTTGAGATGTTTAATTTATGTTTTGTATACAAAAGTAATAAAGTAAAAGTACTTGAGTACAAAAATTACTTAAAAAAGGAAGTATACGCGAAAGTAAGTGATGAAAGAAAAAAAATACTTGAAAATGCATTAAAATTGTTATTAATTTCTTGAGTCATTAAATTATTTTAAACCCTAAATTTATGAATATATATTTTTTTAATACTTAAAATGTTTAATATAATATAAATCAAATAAACAAGTATTTTGTTTGTACATTTTCTTTACGTAGCTTTTTATATTTATTGAAAAAAAGTTACGTTGAATTTGAAAAGCTTCAAAATGTACAAAAAAAATGTAATTAATTAAGAAAATGTATTTTTATTTTTAAAAGTTTAAATGTGTTTATAGTATAGTATATATAAGTATATTCTCATTCAATTATTGCAACAAACAACATCGAATCCCACAAAAAAACACATTTTTGTTTTCCTTGTCAATATTCCGACACACAAATGTGGTACCAAGACACACACTCAGACTCACCTGTGGCAGGTGAACCACGTGAGGACCAGAGACTTCGACTGCTGTCTGGCGGTTCCTCTCATCACCGAGGCCGGCGACCGGTTAGAACTGGTCATCAGTCGCAACCCCATGGGCCTGGAGGACGAGGACCAGCCGGAGGACAACAACAACTCTCTGGACCACCCGCTGGACTTCTAACACACACACACACACACAGCTGGGACACACACTTGGCAATAATCCCACACACACTTGCATGCTATCACACACTCTCACAACACACACACTTTGCATGCTCACACACACCATCAGTCGCTCTGGTTTGGTCACATGACCGCGCGGTTATTGAGCAACACCTTCTTCTGAGACGACGACAAAACTACACAACCGTCTGCTGCCGCTGACTCACACACACTCGTTGTGTGTTCCCGCAGGTGTGTGTTTTTTGTCGACTCAAGACATCATCCGTCCTCGAAACTTGTTTGTTTTTAACTTTATTTAATTCACTGAGAGACGCACGAGAGTTGAAGTGACGCTGGGTCTGTAGGACTCACGCCGGTGCTGTGGGACTCCTGGAGTCTAAAACATTTGTAGCACAAAACCTTTTTTTTTTTTTTTAGATTTTAAGAAAATGACGCACAAAAGTGACGGTCGACAAATTTCTTCATCGCACAAAAATGATCCTCATCATTGTGTGTGTGTGTCGGTGTGTACTTGTGTGTGTCAGCAGCAGCAGCAGACACACACACACACACACATCCACACTGTTGACCCGTCCACTGTAAGTACGACCATGACTTTTTTCTACCAGAACTTTTTCTAGAGCAACAAAAAAAAACAAAGAAGCCTTCTGTGTTTGCTGTGTGCGGATGTGTGTGCGTGTGCGTGCGTGTGTGTAATCCCTATGCATCTTCGGGTCAAAGGTCAGATCTGAGCCCAGTCTGGAACCTGCCGAACATCCAAGAGTGTCAATCAAAACAGGCGGCCATGTTTTTCCTTTTCAACCCAGTTCGACTTCCTTTGAGGTTCTACTCTGAGTCTCTCCTGGTCGCCCCAAATAAGAGAGACCCTAATAATGAAGGGAGGATAATATGGATGGGAAGATTAAACAAATAAGAGAGAAAATTAAACAAACAAAAAAAAACAACAACATGTAAGTACGCACAAGAAAAAAAAGTAGTTTTTTGTGTATTTTTTATAAACATTTTACTGTACATTTTTATCACCAGGTAACAAAACATGGAAATATGTAAAATAAAAAGTACATTTTTATTTTATTTCAGTGATTTTGAGAGAAATTAAATAATAAAAAAGGCAAATTAAATAAATAAAAAAGAAAATAAAAAGTTGTTTTTAAACTCTTGAGTCAAATCAATAATCAATAATTTCTAATTTCTCTCAGACGTCACAAGGGCCACGTAAATATGGTTCAAAGAAAAGCACAGACGACCATGTGGCAAAAAAACAACAAAAAACGCACAAAGCACAAGGAAAAAACTCCAACAAATCAGCTGTAAAAGTTTCAAAATAAAAGCACAGAGACGGCTCCAGACTGGGCTTCAGTCGGACCGTGTTGTGTCCAGATGGTGTGAAGTTCTACTTTATGTCAAATGATATTTTTATACGACGAAGATCTTCCAACAAAAACCGACTCGCAGACGTGGAGACGAGATGTAAAGACTTGTTGTTGTTGTTGTCGTTTTTCTATGAAACAATCTGTTCTTCTCTTTTGGAGAGAAACTGTGAAGAGTTTTAAAAAAAATAAAACGTCAAATCAACGTCTTTTTGTCTGTTTGACAATGAAAACTGTTTATTTACATATAATTGTTTTGTATTTTAACGGTTTAAATATAACATTAAAATAATATTATTATATTGAAATAAACAATATCATAATTAATCTTTTTTTTAAAAAATAGGGAAATAAAACATACTTTAAAAATGAATGAATCATGTTGGAAACAAATAATTTAACAAAATCTAATTGAAAAATGCTTTTAAAAAGTACTTTGTATACAGAAAAACAAGTATAAGTAAAATACTTCAAAGAGTACTCAGATAAAAATATCAAAAATCAAATTGATAATGGTTAAAAGTAAGAGCTTCAAAAGCAAAAGATACAAAAGTTATTAAGCAAAAATACTTGAGTTCAAAGATTACTACTCTTACTTGATTACTTTCTAATGCAAGTAGAGTCCAAAAAGTACTTGGCTAAAAAATGAATCTATTAAAAATACTAAAATTAATTCAAACTAAATAATGATTACTGAGTAAAAAGTACTAGAAAAAAAAGAATGAATCAAATAAAAAATAGTCAAATTAAAAGATAACTATTTACAAATAAATAATAATAATGAAAGTGCAGTAGTGTAGTAACAGTACTGCTTGAAATGTACTCGGATACGAATGTAATTTAGTAAAGGAAAATATAAAAGTATAAAACAAGTCAAAATGATTCATCAAATACAAAAAAGTATTAGTATCAATAAAGTATGAAGAGAACAAAAATAAAGTTTCCTTGACTTACTGTGAAGAGAAAATCAGTGACACGACTGTGACCTTCAGGGTCGTCTTCTTCACCTCCTTTGTACAGTAGATCACCACATCATCCGCAAACATCATACCTTTCATACCTCCTGTCCGTCGGTCTGTCCATCAGATAATTCTCTCTCCTTCTTATTTTCATCTTCATTATCCCTTGTTTTCGTCTCAGGGTCAAGATGACCTGCAGGCCGGAAAACAAATGCGTTTGTGGTATCCCTTGGCTTCCAGAAAGACATATGCAGTGGTGGAGGTCGTTCACCTTGACCTAGAGACAACACAAGAGATATCGCAAACACATTTGTTTTCGGGCACGAGTTCTTATCATTTATTGATATTTGATATTTGATATATTGATATCAATCCTACATTTTTCTTATTGATTTCTTTTAATTTCTTTATTTTATAATATCTAGTAAAATGATGGATCTTTTAAATATTTAAACATGACAATCCAGAAAACAAAGTCAGTGGTGAGAACAAAAATATTAACTAAATTAATTAAAATAAAGTATATAAAAAATATTTACACAGTCTGTTTGCTGTCCGAACATCTTCATTAAAACTGTGTATTTAGTAAAAGTTTTAATTTTGTAACGATTCATTTGATGATTCAATAATAAAATATTCAGAAATATATTTGATTATTCAGGAACAAAAAGAACGGAACATCTTGAAGGTGTTTTCTGCTTTTATTAAGAAATAAAATAAAAAGGTCCGACACGGGTGTAAAACACATTTTTAGTTTGACATGTTTTCTAAATGACAGGTTGGCCGTACGAATAAAAAATAAAAACCATCAACTTCATTAGAAATGTTTGTCAAAACAGTTTCCGGCGAACATTCTTCAACACAAGAGGGAAAAAAAGGGTTTGCAGGAGGAGACGACATCGGAGGAGATGGTGAGTCGGGCGAAGAGTAGATCGACGCCGGGGCGGACGTATCAATGAGCTTCAGTGCGTCACCGGATGGATGAACGTTTGAGTTCTGGACCAGAGATCCAAACAGAACCAGAACCTCTACTCATGTTCTGAACAGTTGCTGCTGCAGACTGTCCACATTCGTATTGTGTCGCCTTTTGATGATGTCACATTATTTTAAAAAGCTTAAGTAAACGCAACTGGAAATAAAGGGTTTGACTCTTAAACACACAAAACATTGATTTCAACACAAAGAACTTCTACTTCAATGACCAATTCTACTTCCTGGTTTGAGGACAAGCGCGTCCTGATTGGCTGACATATATATTGTTGGTTTTATTTGTCATACTCAAAAACAACGATTTGATAAAGTATAATTTGATTAAAATGTACAAATAGTTGAGCAGCCAAAGTTGAAAACAGTAGAAAAAAAATAGAAAATGTTTTTTAACTAAAACATAATGTTTATAGTTTTTTAAACTTAATAAGAATAAAATGAAATAAAAACATTATTTGACCAAATCTTTCAAGACTTCTTGACTTCTTGACTGCAAATTCACTGCTAAAAACCATCTTCTGTGTGCATTATTTTCTAGTGAGAGGCTAATAAATGACAAAAACTATAGTCTGGATATTAGCCAATCAGGATGCAGGTGTGGTCTGACCAGGAAGTAAATAAACAAAAACTTTAAAAAATGATCATCTTTGTAGTGATGTTGATAAGTGTCATGTGTGGTAGAAAGTCTTATCAAATTCTTAATTTAAAGCTTAATTTACTGATGATTTTAATTTTTTTTTAAATATCATCGTAACTGCAGGATGTGACATCATCATTAGGCGACAGCCCGGACCAATTCTGCACTTAAACTGGCGCTGAACGTCTAACAAACACTGTTTGAGTCGAGCTACAAGTATCTCAGAACACGATGAGTTGCCAATTTACTCCACACCAGTAGGGGGCGCAACCCAGAAGACACAAATTTAAAAAGAAAAAAAAAAAACACTATCTCAGTAGCAAATTTTGATTTCAGTGCAAATTCAGAGGCCGTGGTTGAACGTCCGCGGCTCGAACCATCTGGACCCGGAAGCGTCCGAACTTCCAGGGTTCAAATCTAGTATTTTCGGAAACATCAGCGAGTCTATGGCAGGAGCGCTGGGAGGAGGCGGAACACGTCGGGGTTGATGGTCTGAATACAAAAGGCAAAATGTGACGACAACGAACGATAAAAACTTCTAGAAAACAAATCTTCCGATAAAAAAAATTCTTCGCCCAATGATTCGCTCTGGTCCGACTCGTTGTCAAGAAGGAACAAAAACACAGTTTTTTTTTGTTGTTTTTTTGCGGAAAGATTTTTGGTTAAAGTGAAAATGTTTTAACACTCATTAAAAAAATACATTTTAATTGCACATATTTTTTCTCGCACTGGGTTTTTACGAAAAGACATTTGGTTGTCGGAGAAATGAGTCGACACTAAACACGCCGCGAGATTAAACGATGATGATGATGATGATGATGATGATGATGATGATGATGATGATGATGATGATATGATCCTACCGCTGACGCCTCCGGACACGACACAACTTTGGCTCAAAACCGATTCCACGATTGCAGGACATTCCGATCGTGACGTTACTGGAAGAATCTTCCGATGTTCTAGATGTTAGCTTAGCATGATGGCGGGAAGAGGGCGTCGCGTTAATACGGAGTGAAGTTCGCCAACTTTTATTTCAAATGTCGGGCGAAGGTGGATTGTGTCGCGTTTGGTTGACGTAGCTCGAGGTGATGAAGATGATGATGATGATGATGATGATGATGATGGATCTGTCGACGCTCCCTGTTTACGATGGCAGTGGTTTCGTTTTTGGCTTCTTACGGCCAACACAGTTAAGGTGCAGGACTTGACGGGGAATTTAAAAAAAGGCGGATCAATACAGCGCCTCTGACGACCGCCAGGACGAGGAGGGAACTGCGCTTGATTCACGTTAGCGAGGAAAACGTAATTCGATGAAACGGAAGCCAAAAGGAACTCGTCGATTCCCAAAGTCGTTGTTTGTTTTTTTTACATCCTACAGAGTTCTACGTTAAATTCCTCCTCCACATTACGATGTTTTTAAAAACCCCGATACTGAGGTCGAAACGGCCGTCAACACTTTCCGAAGATTTCTACCTGGCACTCGTTATTTCAGGCCTGACAAGTCGAACAAGAAAAGGGCCGCACGATGAATGAGGAAATGTAACGCTAATGCTAACATGTTAGCTAGTGTAACCACTTCAAATCACTTTCATTTTGTCATTAGGGTTTAAATATATATTGTCCCGCAATTTTGACGTCGCTCATTGATAGCAACGCTAATAAAACTAGTTAGCTGTCTTGCTAATCCTACAGAGTTGTTGTTAAATTCCACCTCAACATAACTATGTTATATCCCGATACGAAACAACCGTTTCGAAAGAAGTCGAACAAGACCAGGCTGCACAATGAATGACTAAATGTAATGCTAATGCTAACACATTAGCTTGTGTATGATTTGAAATGAAAATGATTTTAATATAAATTTTCCCACAATTTTTACATTGCTATCATTGCTAATTGATGACAATGCTAATGAACCAGTTAGCTGTTGATAGCCACTATGCTGATGGTTAGCGTAAACTTTGAGCTATTGTTTAAATTTAAATTAAACTGTAGTTTTTCTGTAGAATTTTTTAAAACAACAGTAGTAAGATAGTAGCAACAGCAAATGTATTCATAGCAATGCGAATAAAACTAGTTAGCTGTCCTGCTATTCCTACAGAGTTCTACATTAAATTCCATGTTACGATGTTTTTAAAACCCTGATACGAAGGACAAATCACACTTTCGTAAAGAAGTCGAGAAAACCAGGCTGCACAATGAATGACCAAATGTAATGCTAATGCTAACATGTTAGCTCGTGTGTGACATGAAATCGTAATGACAAAATGAAAGTGATATTAATATATATTTTCTCGCAATTTTCGACGTCGCTATCATCGCCTAATTGACGGCAATGCTAATAAAAAACAGTTAGCTGTTGTTAGCCACTATGCTAATGGTTAGCGTAAACTTTGCGTGGATGTTTACATTGAAATTGAAGCGTCGTTTCTCGTCGAATTTTGACAATAATAAGATCGTCATGTTAGGATTAAAGTTGTGTTTTTATCAAAGTTTCAAAAACTAGATTTCCTCACATCATGAAGCCCGTATCGACTCGCTCGACATCGTCCGACCGACGCGCCGTCTTCCCCTCGGATCCAAAGAACACAGAACCTACGACGCTCCAACACTGACGGACGCACAGAAGAAAACCTTTTTTTTTTTTTCTTTTTTTTTTCCCGCCACTACACACGGCTCACATCCTGAGACACGAGGTCGACGACGATTTCGATAATAATCCGCTGAAGCTCCTCCCTTCGTCTACACTACAAATATCCACAACGTTATAGTCGTAATAAAAAAAACAGAGTCACAGAAACGTCCTCTGAGGAAAAAAGGAAGTGGCTAAGAGTCGGGTCTAAGAACAGAGATCGATATAGAGCAGCTACTACAGTCACCACAGACGAAAACGCTCACGGGGGGCTCCCCAAATCCTTTCTGACGCCCAGAGTCCACGACGGCGATGGTCGATACCTTAAGGTGCGTTTAAAAGACCGGGATCGGGTAGGGATCGGGGTCTACATTCCATACTCGAAATACTGCTGCAGTTCAGGTTTTGATTGTAGTCCAGAAGGTTCACGTCCTGCAGCTTTTAAGACTTTTTTTTTTTTAAACACTGACGGTTTTTTAACTTTAGTTTCAGATTCTATTCATATCTACGATTGTTTCCCACGAGAAAAGTTGGCGTCAAAGAAAGCGGCGACTGGTTAAAAAAGAAAAAAGATCCGTCGGGTGCGTTGCGGACGCGATCGTCGTCGTGAAAGTAGCGTCGCCAAAGGTTTGAGGGAGGATTCTTGACGCCCGTGGATCCACCAGACAGACAGCGAGACAGAACTAAAGGAAGCAGGACTAGAGAGGGAGAGCGTTCTCACGGAGAGTCTCCGCCTCTTTTTTTTTTTTTTTTTCTTTTTTCTTCTTTTACATCATGGTCTCTACGATGGTGTGGCTCGGGCCCTTCAGCAGCAGGCCCTTGTTCCCGTTGGGGTCCAGAGAGAAGGCCAGGGGCCCGCGGTGGTCGGCCGGGCGAGAGCTGGCGCCGCCGCGGACCGGAGCCGCCACCGCCTTGATCCTCTGGCGGAGGAAGAAAACCAGGAGGTTGAGGAAACGAGACGTCGAGGGGAAAACGAGGGCGGACCCTGGGGGGTCACTACTCACCTCGATCAGGGGTCCGTCCGAGCGGATGATCTTGATGACCACCACCATGGGGATGCAGATCATGGAGGCCAGGGCCAGAGTCCAGCCGATGCCGACGGCCCAGTCCGGGTATTCGTAGAGTTTGTTGTACTTCAATGGCTTATATTTGACCAAGGAGAAGATGAAGCAGCTCTGAGGAACAAACACACCAGACGTCAGGTTCTGTGCGACGACAAGTACTTTTTGTTTGGGAAATAAACTTTATTTTCACAGCCAAAGGCTTAAATTCCTATCACCGTTTATAGTCTTGCAATGCATGATGGGAAAGTTCATCGAAAGCCTTCTTTTCTAACGAATCAAACCTTTTTTCTAAGTTTAATAAAACCCAACATTTTATAATAAACATTTATAAGATGAATACAAATATATTTTTTATAGATAATGGAAGTAGATCAGTGTCATCAGAATGGTTTAAATAAATAAAAAAGTGTTCAGCTTTAAATTAGTTTTGAATAATTTAATAATTTGTACTGTATACGGTTGATCTGTTTTAAATAATTGAATTAAAAACATTTAAACTATTATAAAAAAAAAGAATAATTTATATTGAATTCAAAAGGCTTATTTTATTTTTTTTTAATTGAATTTAGAAAATAAAAACTTTTAAATTAGTGGAATTATAATATCAAACTTTATCTGTAGGAAAAATAATTAATTTTGAAAATATATATATATATTTTTTAAATCAACTATTCCATTATTCATGCCTTAAAAAATATTAACTAACATTTTTAAGATAAATACAATTGTTTATTCAACTAAAGGTCTAGGAATTTAAAAAAATAATAATTTAGAAAATTTAAACTTTTATCAGAATAATAATAATAATAATAATAATAATGCTAATAATAATAATAATAAGTTTAACTGTAGAAATAATAAAACATTTTGAACATATTTTAATATATTTATTTTAAAAGCAACTCAACCTTTACTCTATAAATTATTTAATTTAATTTACTGAATATTTCTTTATTAAAAAACAGCAACATCTTAATAAAACATTTAAAAGTAAAATCTCGTCTTGTCTGCTAATCTTTGGGTCGCGGGGGCAGCAGCTTCAGCAGAGAGGCCCAGACTGTCCTCACATAGCTACATGATCTACAGCTGAATATTATCTTTAACCATCAATACTGACATCACTGATACACGTCTGAGTCATCAGTGTGTTCTGAGGGCGAGCGCCCTCTGGTGGTCAGTCCATCTCACCATGCACAGAAGAGGAGTGATCACGGTCCAGCTCCATTTCATCCAAGGGTTTGGTCTATAGCCAATCATGTCCTCGACAGCATCGTAGAAATTATCAGCGCCTGCAGGAGAACATGTTTAGGAACCTTGTCGTGACTCTGAGGGGTGAGGGGTCAGGGGTCAGGGGGGGTCTCACCATAAACCCAGGCGACGGCTACACATTCAAAGAATGCCACCCACAGAAGGCACACACCGCTCGCTGCATAGTAGTCGAACAGCTGGAACACAAACATGCCACCCTGCAGGAGGAGAGGAGAACAGCATCATATCTATCATGTGCTATAATGATGATAATGGAGGAAGTTCTTACACATCATCATATCTATCATGTGCTATAATGATAATAATGGAGGAAGTTCTTACACATCATCATATCTATCATGTGCTATAATGATAATAATGGAGGAAGTTCTTACACATCATCATATCTATCATGTGCTATAATGATAATAATGGAGGAAGTTCTTACACATCATCATATCTATCATGTGCTATAATGATAATAATGGAGGAAGTTCTTACACATCATCATATCTATCATGTGCTATAATGATAATAATGGAGGAAGTTCTTACACATCATCATATCTATCATGTGCTATAATGATAATAATGGAGGAAGTTCTTACACATCATCATATCTATCATGTGCTATAATGATAATAATGGAGGAAGTTCTTACACATCATCATATCTATCATGTGCTATAATGATAATAATGGAGGAAGTTCTTACACATCATCATATCTATCATGTGCTATAATGATGATAATGGAGGAAGTTCTTACACATCATCATATCTATCGTGGTGCTGCTATAATGATGATAATGGAGGAAGTTCTTACACATCATCATATCTATCATGTGCTATAATGATGATAATGGAGGAAGTTCTTACACATCATCACATCATATCATATCTATCGTGGTGCTGCTATAATGATGATAATGGAGGAAGTTCTTACACATCATCATATCTATCATGTGCTATAATGATAATAATGGAGGAAGTTCTTACACGTCATCATATCTATCATGTGCTATAATGATGATAATGGAGGAAGTTCTTACACATCATCATATCTATCGCGGTGCTGCTATAATGATGATAATGGAGGAAGTTCTTACACATCATCATATCTATCATGTGCTATAATGATGATAATGGAGGAAGTTCTTACACATCATCATATCTATCATGTGCTATAATGATAATAATGGAGGAAGTTCTTACACATCATCATATCTATCATGTGCTAGAATGATAATAATGGAGGAAGTTCTTACACATCATCATATCTATCATGTGCTATAATGATAATAATGGAGGAAGTTCTTACACATCATCACATCATATCATATCTATCGTGGTGCTGCTATAATGATGATAATGGAGGAAGTTCTTACACATCATCATATCTATCATGTGCTAGAATGATAATAATGGAGGAAGTTCTTACACATCATCATATCTATCATGTGCTAGAATGATAATAATGGAGGAAGTTCTTACACATCATCACATCATATCATATCTATCATGTGCTATAATGATGATAATGGAGGAAGTTCTTACACATCATCATATCTATCATGTGCTATAATGATAATAATGGAGGAAGTTCTTACACATCATCATATCTATCATGTGCTTTAATGATAATAATGGAGGAAGTTCTTACACATCATCATATCTATCATGTGCTATAATGATGATAATGGAGGAAGTTCTTACACATCATCATATCTATCATGTGCTAGAATGATAATAATGGAGGAAGTTCTTACACATCATCATATCTATCATGTGCTATAATGATGATAATTGAGGAAGTTCTTACACATCATCATATCTATCATGTGCTATAATGATAATAATGGAGGAAGTTCTTACACATCATCATATCTATCATGTGCTAGAATGATAATAATGGAGGAAGTTCTTACACATCATCACATCATATCATATCTATCATGTGCTATAATGATGATAATGGAGGAAGTTCTTACACATCATCATATCTATCATGTGCTATAATGATAATAATGGAGGAAGTTCTTACACATCATCATATCTATCATGTGCTTTAATGATAATAATGGAGGAAGTTCTTACACATCATCATATCTATCATGTGCTATAATGATGATAATGGAGGAAGTTCTTACACATCATCATATCTATCATGTGCTAGAATGATAATAATGGAGGAAGTTCTTACACATCATCATATCTATCATGTGCTAGAATGATAATAATGGAGGAAGTTCTTACACATATCACATCATATCATATCTATCGTGTGCTATAATGATGATAATGGAGGAAGTTCTTACACATCATCATATCTATCATGTGCTAGAATGATAATAATGGAGGAAGTTCTTACACATATCACATCATATCATATCTATCATGTGCTATAATGATAATAATGGAGGAAGTTCTTACACATCATCATATCTATCATGTGCTATAATGATAATAATGGAGGAAGTTCTTACACATCATCACATCATATCATATCTATCATGTGCTATAATGATAATAATGGAGGAAGTTCTTACACATCATCACATCATATCATATCTATCATGTGCTATAATGATAATAATGGAGGAAGTTCTTACACATCATCATATCTATCATGTGCTATAATGATAATAATGGAGGAAGTTCTTACACATCATCATATATATCATGTGCTTTAATGATAATAATGGAGGAAGTTCTTACACATCATCATATCTATCATGTGCTATAATGATGATAATGGAGGAAGTTCTTACACATCATCATATCTATCATGTGCTAGAATGATGATAATGGAGGAAGTTCTTACACATCATCATATCTATCATGTGCTAGAATGATGATAATGGAGGAAGTTCTTACACATCATCATATCTATCATGTGCTATAATGATGATAATGGAGGAAGTTCTTACACATCATCATATCTATCATGTGCTATAATGATAATAATGGAGGAAGTTCTTACACATCATCATATCTATCATGTGCTAGAATGATAATAATGGAGGAAGTTCTAACACATCATCATATCTATCATGTGCTAGAATGATAATAATGGAGGAAGTTCTTACACATCATCATATCTATCATGTGCTATAATGATAATAATGGAGGAAGTAAACTGCTGACTCAGCAGACAGAGAAAAGTGCTTTTAAGATTGAAATATATTTTATAAACAATTTTGTCGTTGCTGTTGTCGCTCATCGATGGCTATGTTAATAAAACTAATATTAGTATAACTCTGCAAAGCTGCGTAAAATAACTTTACGAGGCTCCGTAGTATAACTCCGCAAGGCTCTGTAGTATTACTTAGCGAGGCTCTGTAGTATCACTCCATAATACTACTCTGCGTGGCTTTGTAGTATTACTCAGTGAGGCTATGTAGTATTACTCCAGGAGGCTCCATAGTATTACTCATAAAGGCTTTGTAGTATTACTCCTTAGTATAACTCTCAGAGGCTCTGTGTTATTACTCAGCGAGGCTATGTAGTATTACTCCAGAAGTACCCTTAGTATAACTCTGCAAGGCTCTGTGGTATTACTCAGTGAGGCTATCTAGTATTACTCCAGGATGCTCCATAGTATTAATCAGCAAGGCTTTGTAGTTTTCAGCAAGGCTCCGTAGTATTACTCTGTTGTATAACTCTGCTAGGCTCCGTGGTATTACTCAGCGAGGCTATGTAGTATTACTCCAGAAGGAACTGTAGTATAACGCCGCAAGGCTCCGTATTATTACTTAGCGAGGCTATGGAGTATTAGTCCGCGAGGCTCCACAGTATCACTCAGCAAGGCTTTGTAGTATTACTCCACCAGGACCCGTAGTATAACTCTGTGAGGTCCCGTTGTATTCACAGTATTCACAGTATTCACAGTATTCACAGTCCATTATACCGCAATGCTCCAAAGTATAACTTTGCTAGGCTCCATAGTTTTAATCCTAGATGCTCTGTAGTATTGCTTAGAAAGGCTATGTAGTATTTCTGCGGTAGACTGTACTATTATAACACAAGGTTCCTCAATATGACCTTGTAAGGCTCTGCAGTATTAACCTCGTTTCATGACGCCTCAAACACCCTCTGAAACTTAGCTAGTATTGACTAGTATTAGTAGTAATTGGACCACATCATACACCAGATTACAACAGACTCGGAGTCAAAGCTAGAAAGAAGAAACTTCTCGTTCACGGGTTCGATTCCCTCGCGCTCTGGTTACCTTGGTAACCATGGTGAGTCCCAGCAGGTAGCTGATGCAGCAGATGATAGCGATGAAGACCTCTCTGCGGTAACCCTTCCTTAGGAAGGACGGATACAGATCCACCAGTGATGTGATCTGCCCTTCCACCTCCACGAACTGAGGACGAGAGGCCGCGGTCAGCGCGGAGCGCGAAGGATCCTTCAAAAGTGTGGACGCACCTGACTGTCCAGGCCCAGCAGCAGCAGCATGACGAAGAAGAGGATGGCCCAGAGCGTGGGGAAAGGCATCATGGTCACGGCTTTGGGGTACGCGATGAAAGCCAGGCCGGGACCTGTGGTGGGGGGGGAGGACGGGGGAGGCGGGGGGCGAGTGGGAGGGGAGGGGGAGGGGAAGAGTGAGAGATGTGGGAGGGAGAGACGTTAGTGTCACATGATAATTCATCTGATCTGCAAACCCCGTGAGAAGCAAACGCTCCCGACGAGGCCGAGCAGAGGCAGATGTTGGAGAACAGATTGTGTTAGTGTGTGTGTAGGTGTGTGTGTGTGTGTAGGTGTGTGTAGGTGGTTTAATGTGTGTTACTGAAGGCGGTTGTGTCCGTTTGTAGTGATGTCTAGGAGTGTATTTATCAATGTGTTTGTGTGTCTACATGTGTGTCTAGGTCTAAATAAATGTGTGTGTGTAAGTGTTTGTGTGTGTGTGCAAGTGTAGGTGGTTGTATGTGTCTGTGGGTTTAGGTGTGTGTACGTGTAGGTGTGTGCATGTTTGTAGTTATGTGTAGGTGTGTGTTTGTCAATGTGCTTGTGTGTGTACATGTGTGTGTGTGTATCTAAATAAATGTGTGTGTGTGTGTGTAAGAGGTCTTTGTAAGTTTGGGTGTGTGTAAGTGTAGGTGGTTGTGTGCGTTTGTGTGTTTAGGTGTGTGCATGCTTGTAGTTATGTGTGTTTATCAATGTGTTTATGTGTCTTCATGTGTATTTGTGTCTTCATAAATGTATGTGTGTGTGTTTGTAAGTGTCAGTGTAAGCAGTCTTTGTGAGTTTAGGTGTGTGTACGTGTAGGTGTGTGAATGTTTGTAGTTTTGTGTAGGTGTGTGTTTATCAATGTGTTTCTGTGTGTACATGTGTGTTTGTGTCAAAATAAATGTGTGTCTGTGAGTGTGTTTGTACAAGTGTATGTGGACTCTGTGAGTTTGTTGGCATGTGTTTGTGAAAATTTGATTGTGTTTGTGTCTAAATAAATGCTTGTGTGTTTATAGATACAAATGTGTGTGTAGATGTATGTAATTGTGTGCATGCATGTGTGTGTGAGTGAGTGAGTGAGTGAGTCAACACCTAAACAGCAGACAGGTAAACAATATCAACAACAAATGTTTACTTACCTCAGAATTATTTAAAGTAAAAACTGTTTATTTCTAATGAGCTTCAATTAACTATGATATAAATATTATAACATATTATAAAATAAGTCAATTTTAAGTTTCAATTTAGAAATAAGTCTAAACTTAACATTCAAAGTGTCAGGAACAGAAAAGTTAACAGTAAAGTAGATGAACTTTGGTTCAAAGACTGTGAGTCTGAACACCGTTTGTGTTGAGCTTGTAAAACAGCAGCAGAAGCGTCCGAGGACAAACACAGAGTGTTTTCTATGAGTTTGATTGGACTGTGGGAGAAAAGTCGTGAAACAAAGCAGCCAAAAACAGCAGAGCAGCCGCAGGTCTGACCTTGAGATTTGGAGGCGAATTATGACGAGGCATCAACCAAACACAGCGTTGACTCAAACATGAAAACACAAACAGATCGAGAAACTGCAGGATCTGACGGATGAAGAACCAGAACCGACTGTGGTACCAGGACTCTCAACAGAGCTGATCCATCAAGTCTTTTAACCAACAAACGCTCGTCTGCTCCCCCCCCCCAAAAAAAAAACCCCTCTAGGTTCCTCATCGAGATGGAAAAGTTCCTCAATCAAAGGTCGTCACAGAACGTTCATTGACTTGATGGCACTGATGTTGAACCCGTGAACTCAGCATCTCTGGCGCTAACATTGATAAGAAGGTCTTGATGAATCAATGACATCACTTCCTGCAGGGGTTTGACCCAATATTTAGTAGAAGGGTAAGAAAATAGCAAATATTTAAATGGGATAATAAATACTTAAATGTAAAATAACACAATATTTATCTTCCACTATACAATTTTTAATCAAAGTTCATATAAACATATATATATATATATATATATTTATTTATATATGAATAAAATGTGTATGAAATAAAATGAACAATAATTATATTTTACTAACAATTAAAATTAAAATATTTGTAGCATTTGTTAATTTTTGTGTTGCGATTAACCCTCTCGGCCACTAGATGGCAGCGGTCATTACATCCTCTGCAGCTAGTTAACAATGAAACCCAGCGATATGACTGAGGACGAGAGGATACAGTGACTCCAGCAGCTGTTAAAGCTGATGTTTGGACATATTTTGGTTTGAAAACAAACGAAAGCAGTTACGACTTCGTCAAGAGTCATGTGGTCTGTAAATACTGCAACACCAGAGTCAAGTACTCGACAATACTACACATATATACTTGTTACTACAGTATCACGATATATCGAATCGTCGACCCTGTATCGTATCCATTCATATCTAAGCAGGTACTAGTGTTATTTATGCAAAAAAAAGTGTGTTTGGGTCACATGGTCCAGTGAGAGAAGCTGTCGACGGACAGAAGCTCAAACATTAACTTCCAAATAACCTCCACACCGAAGAGTCTTTCACTCCGACACGAGTCTTACACCGACAACGCATCATCACCCCCCCGCCCCCCCTCAGCATCGCCACAAACTAAACTAGTCGTCAAAGAGTGTTTGATTGCAGAAACGTCCAGGTTTTGATGCCGTCATTTGAAAAAGAGTTTGGCTCGTGTTCCTTTTGGGTTTTGTTGCTGTTTTTCTCTACGACCACTGCTGTTTAACGGTGAACACTCAGATACATGTGACCAGGAAGCAGCACCCACCATCACTGCCGCCTTGTTTTTGTCGGAAAAAACCCTCGTACCTGACTCTGCCACATCAGCAATGTCCACCCCTTGCTCTTGTGCCATGAAGCCCAGGACGGAAAATATTGCGAAGCCAGACACAAAACTGGTACCACTGTTGAGGGCTCCCAGCAGCAAACAGTCCCTATATCACACATATGTCATGAGGAGGATTTGTTAATGAACACACACCGTCACCCCCGCCCCCCCCCCCGCTCCCCTCCCCCAGCCCCCGCCGACCCCTGAGCACCCGGCTCACCTGTAGCAGTTGTATTTGTACTTGTTGTAGCTTCCCAAAGACGTCATGGCGCCCAGACAGATGGCGTACGAGAAGAAGATCTGCGTGCCAGCGTCGATCCAAACCTGCCGGGTCAGAGAGGACGGAGAGGCTGAGGCCGACTGAACTTTTGTCATGGATCGAGAAACGTTTGAGAGACAAAAGTACTCGAGGGGTCCTCTATGAAGCAGGTTACTGGTTACTTTTGGACTGTAAGGTAAATATTTTATGTAAAATGTACTATGATAAACTACGAAGCTGTATTAATACTCTGCGAGGATCCATAGTATTACTATGCTAGGCTCCATAGTATTATTCCACTAGGCTCTGTTCTATCAGAGGGTCTCTATTATTACTCCATGAGGATCCATAGTATTACTATGCGAGGATCTATAGTATTATTTTACTGCATTAGGCTCCATTCCATCTACCATACTACTATTGGTAGTATTACTCTGCATGGATCCATAGCATTACTCTGTGAGGATCCGGATTAATACTCCGCCAAGTTAGTAGATTCTGCAATGCTCGGCAGTATTACTCTGCAACAATGCATAGTATTACTCCACCAAGCTCTGCAGTATACTTGGCAAGGCTCTGTAGTATTATTCCACTAGGCTCCTTTTCATAACGAGGATCTGTAGTATTACTCCACGAGCATCCATAGTATTACTCTGCAAGGATCTGTAGTATTATTTTGCAAGGATCCGTAGTATTACTTCACTAGGATTTATTCCATCACGAGGATCTGTGGTATTACTCTGTGATCTGTAGTATTACTCTGCAAGGCTCTATAGCATTACTCTCCCAAAATACATAGTATTACTCCACCAAGCTATGTAGTAATATTCTGCAAGGTTCGGCAGTATTACTCTGCAAGAATCGCTAGTACTACTCTGTGAGGATATGTAGTATTATCTGACGATAAGAGTCCTTGAAGTAATACGTAAAAGGTACCCGCTAACATGCTTACTAAGTGGATTTCAAACCCAAGGCTCGCAGCAGAACGAAATGTGTCTTTTAATCTGATTGAAGTAGATCAGTTCATGAAAAGTGAACCTAATAATACGGTGGCTTTATAGTCCATATATAGCTTGTTTTTGTCTTTAGCCATCATCCATCCATCCATCCATCCATCCATCCATCCATCCATCCATCACTTGTATTTGAGTTTAATTCCCAGATCACTTCAGAAGAAACCCCCACAGAAGTAAAGTCGTAGACGTGGAGAGAGTTCCTACCTCTGGGTCCTTCAGTCGGGCCAGATCAGGGTAAAGGTAGAACTTGATGCCTTCGGCAGCACCAGGCAGGGTCACGCCTCGGATCAGGAGCACGATGAGCATGATGAAGGGGAACGTGGCCGTGAAGTAGACCACCTGAAGGAGGAACGATTGAAGGTTCAACCACAGTCTGAGAGGAAACATGTTCAGAGAGAGTCGTTCCATCTAAACACCAAAGTTCCTCGAAGGTTCTCCTGGAGCGACTGTAATCAGTCATTTACGAGTCGATCCTGGACCACGAAGCCGGACCACAGCGAGGAAGTGAAGACCACAGACGGATCGACTTTGTGACCGGAGTGACGGCCGGGGAGTATAAATCAGGAGCGATCGATTCAGAGGCGAGTCTGAGGCTTGTTGTTGTATTGATCAGCAGACGACGACACCACTGATGGAATTATGATCTTGTTGTTGCAGTATTTATCTTTATTTAACATCCAATAATTCTTTTGTCATATTTTGTATTGTAGTTTAAGTAAGTTCCAGTAAATTTAGTTAGTTTTTAAACATCGTACACAAGTGTAAAAGATTTTTGTAATTCTAAGAATTAAACAAAAAAAAACATTTTCAGCTTGTATTTAGTATATTGTATTTATTTGTTATGTATTTTCTTAACACACATAACTACAGACACAACTAGAGAATTAATGTATTAACTGTATCTTTATTAACAGTGGGAGGGAACTGGAGTGTCCAGAGTAAACCACACTTAAGCACAAACAAACAATAATAAATGAAATAGTTAAATAAATGTATAAAAACCTGACTTAACTTATTAACCTGATTTAAAAAAGTTGAAATAAATCAATGACTGATTATATTTGTGTCAAAGAACAATGATATTTCTGTGTATATGTACTATTATTTATATATATATTTGAACTTAATTATTGTTATTTGAATTGTTGATTATATTTATTATCATTTCAACATTTATTTATTAATATTTTGATACATTTCACTTAGAATTTAATTTTCTTTAATTCACATAATTACACGTGAAATGTTGAAATAAAAAACAGGGGAAAAAACGGAAATCATTTTTAAAAATAAATAAATAAATGTTAAAATAACAAAATAAATAATTACAAATTAATACAATTTAAAATGTATAAAAAAAATAAAAGTATTTACAGAGAAATAGCACCATTCATCTTAAAAATAATATCAAAATTAATTAATTTATATATACATTTATTTATTCAGATAATGTCGTTTATCAGCCTTCATTAAAAACGACACCTTATATTCATCTGAGAACTGTTGACTCGCCGCTAAAACCAGAGAATATTTGTGTGGATTGTAAACAACTGTAAAAACGCTGCGGTTCTGATTCTTACCTTCCCGGTCGACTTGACGCCCTTCCAGATGCAGAAGAAGCAGATGACCCAGACCAGCAGCAGGCAAAGAGCCAGATCCCACTTGATGGAACCGATGTCCTCGATCCCGCTGGTGATTCCCAGCACATTGTGTCTGAAGAACAAAACTCATCAAGACTCGTCCTCGGATCCGTCGCTCAACAGTATGTTCGGTTCAGAGGCGACTGTAACAACCGGGTGTCCAAGGTTAGGACGTAAGAAGGCTCTTAAGAAGGGTTTGGCTAAGAAGGAGAGATAAGATATGGGTGTTTCCCAGGTACTTTCTTAACTGATTTCTAAGTAGAACCTTAAGATCAAGCCAAAGAAGATTTGTAAGAAGTTCTTAGTGTCCACTAAGAGCTTCTTTTTAGTCTTTTAATTGAAATTGATAGAAAACTCAGACGTTTCTTTTGTTTTATTAGAGTTTAAACCATTCTATTTCTAGTGTGTTTTCTCATTTCTATATAAAATTCCTACGTACTTGAACGCATCATTGGCGTGCGACGGTCAGTGCAACAAGTTCAAGCGTGTTTCTTCCAGTAAACATTTATATTGATTTATTATGTTGCATAAATGCAAAAGTGTGACTTTAATGTTGTTTTATTTATTAGTTAAGACTCAAAATTATTTGACGCTTCAGTCATAGTCGTACTATAAACTTCTTTATGCAGATGTGTGTAAAACTTAAACATATTTCAATAAAACCTGAGCCTATACTCACTATTTGGAAAATAAATACATAATAATTATTCAAATTTGAGTGATACATATTTCCCTGATGTTTGGTCACTAAGAAGGCTGATCTTACATTTATTTCTCAGCCAAAGATCTTCTTAAGCTAAGAGCGGCTCAGGTAAAAAACTTTCTTAAGATTGCTCCAAAAAAGTTCGTAGGACTTAAGAGCTTCTTAACTACTTTGGGAATCTTGTGGTTTAAACATGTCGATGTACAAAGTTCGTATCTGGTCATAATGTTGTCCTGGATCAGTTTTCACGTCCCGGGTTCGATCCCGGGTTCGATGGACACCGCCATCATCATCATCATCATCATCATCATCATCAGTCTACGGTGTGAACTCACTCCCAGAACTCGGTGACGGGGGAGGTGAAGTTGGTGATGTTCGCTGCCAGCCAGAAGGTTTTGTTCTTGCGGTACGTGTCCTCGATGCAGCGATCGGTGTTCCAGGACTGATTGCACTTTGCCCACGGCAGCTCCGGCTGAAAGCACTGGCGAACACACACACACACACACACACATGGAGTCAACACTTGTGTGTCTTCATTCATTGTGTCACATTTGTTTGAATTAATGACGACATTTTAACAACAATTTTTTATTAAAAAAAATCACTTCCTGTCCATACAGGAAGTCAAATACATGTATTTTTGTGTTTTTTATCAAACTCAACTTGTTCTGCCAATGATGATTATAAGGTTATAATTCTAGTTAAATATTGAAATATCGTGCACAAAATATAAAAACAAACATGCTTAAATTGAAGATTACTTTTTTAATAAAGGTTATTGTTTGAATAAAGATCCTCCTTCCTCAAAAATAAAGGTAATTATCTCAACTGCCGGGTGTTATTATTGCTAGTTTAACTCCGGTGTTAATATTTGCTTTGCTGTGAAGCGGGAACTCACCTGGAACAGGTAGTAGAGGCCCCAGGCCAGAATCACGATGTAGTAGATGTTCAGCAGGGACACGATCACGATGGAGGCGTAACCGATACCTGCGGACACACATCGCCGCGTCAACACCATGAACCAACGCTGCCCCTAGTGGCGAGAGTTGGCGGTCATAATGTTTCGGGAGGCCCCCGAAGAGAAAGAGAGAGAGTTTCCTGAACTAGAACAGGAAGCTGGTTGGTGTCACTTCCTGTGTGAGTGCAGTGAACACCTTCGACTTCCTGTCTGAACGGTTCGGTCTGGACGCTCTCACGCCGGATGGAGGCGAGAACAGGAAGTGAGAAGGTTTCGTGTCGACTGACACGGACCAGTGAGTTTGAACGTCTTGAGAGAAACGACTGTGAAGAATCGTTTGTCGTTTTTATGACTTTTATTTCTTATTCTCCTTTATTAGTCACACAAGTCCTTCTTAAACATCGTTTAAACCTTATTCTGATCATCTTTTATACCAGTAAACGTTATGCTTTTCTAGATCACAATATTTTGTTAGTATTACATATACATTTATCATGAATATTATTTTTTGCCTTTTTATTGTATATTTTTTATTTAATATTTATTCTACCTTTTATATTGATTTACTGACTTTATTAGCTAAAAATGTTGTTTTTCCGAGACTGGACATTTTAACAGCTTTGGCTGCCGGGTGGGGGGGGGGTTGGGGGGGTTAACTCGAGTTTTAAGATTCTGTAAAAATGATCTCTTTAAATACAAATGTGTTTAAAAAACACGAATAAAATGAATTATACAATTTTAAATATGATTTTCTATGCAAGTTATTCTGTGAGAGTTGGAAACAAACAGACAAACAACTGTTCTGAGTTATGAGCTGTCATCATCAGCTGTGTGTGTGTGTATGTGTGCGTCTGTGTGTGTGTGTGTTTGCATGTGTGTGCATGTGTGTGTGGGTCGGCAACTATGTGTGAAATATTCTGCAGTTCCATTCTGTCATATGAATGTGGGAGCTCAGTGGCAGCTGCTTGACACACAAACACACACACACATACACTCACACACACTCACACACACACACACCGATCAAACAAACAGATGCGTCCTCCTCCATGATGTCATCTCGGTTCTGCTACACAATAGTTCTACACAAATCCACTTTATATCGACTCAACATTTTTTTTTTTTAAACTCCAAATGTCAGATTGTTCGTCACAAGAAAACAAAGTTGACCAGTGTGTGAACGTGTTTGTGTTGTCGTCGTTTCTCACACACACACACAAACACACACACACACACACACGTTTACAGTCCGGATGTGTCAGCATGGATTAACCCATGAGCCATCATGTACCGGCGACTCAAACCGAGCCATTCAAAGACACAGACGTTCACCAAGTGATCGTTATAGGGTTTTATACTCTCCGATATAATCGTGGCCACCAGGGGGGGGCGTTTTTGTTTGCTCAGAAAGGACCGACTCACAACAGGAAGTGATGAACACCAGGCAGGAGTTGAAGCCGCGCAGACGCTGGTCGTAATGTTTTGGCTAATGAGTCTGGGACCGGTGGTTAATAATTGTTGATTTTCTGTTTTCTTTCTCTCCCTCCCTCGCTCGCCCCTCCCACGTCTCTGATGTGTTGCCGTGCTGTTGCCGTAGCAACATGAGAATCGGGACATTCTGTACATCGTCTGCTGTGTGTGTTGTGTTGTGTTGTGTTGTGTTGTGTTGTGTTGTGTGTGTGTGAGACACCGGGAAGGATGGTGTGTCTGAACAGGCAGAGACGACGACGGGAAGAAGTCAATGATTGATCTTTGATTGTTTGGATCTCACGGGTCGATCCAACGAAAACACGAAGACGAGGTTCAGACGAGGGGGAGGAAAGGGGGAGGAAAGAGGGAGGAAAGAGGGAGGAGGAGGAATAAAGAGGTGGGCTCGCCCGGCGCTGCAGCAGGACGAGGTAAACAAGACCGTCGGTCGTTCAGGTGAGAGGCAGACGAGCCTCGGCTGCAAAGGTCCGGTTGCCTGGCAACGCGTCGGGATAAGAAATGGAGCGACGTGATTGGACGGGGCAGCCGCTGTGACTCAGGCTGATGTTGCATCTCCAGGTGAACGACATCAGAGGAAGAAGAGGAGGAGGAGGAGGAGGAGGAGGAGGAGGAGGAGGAGGAGGAGGAGGAGGAGGAGGAGGAGGAGGAGGAGGAGGAGGAGGAGGAGGGGGAGGAGGAGGAGGAGGAGGAGGAGGGAAACAACGGCTGGTCGCCATGGAGACCAGCGGACCAGAGGATCAGTGAGATTGCGGTCGATCATGAATGACTTTGATCATCACAAGGAGCCTCAGGTTCAGAGGAAATACAAGAAAACCTCATGTTTTCAAACTTAAAATCCATAAAACTTACTGTTGTATTATTTTAATTATTACATATTTTATGAGCATTTAAATGATGACGATTAAAAATGGTAAAATATATTTTATTTTGTTTGATGATTATTTTGTGTAATTCATTGTCAACAGGATATTGAAAGGTTGAATTTAATACTTAAAATAAATTAATTTAAAATCCTATATTAAAAGTTTGACTTTGATTTTCGAATAGTTTAATTCAATAATTTGTCTATTGAAAGATTGATTTATTTTAAGTTATTAAATTAAAAATATTAATATTTTCAAATTAATTAATTTTTTACAGATAGAGTTTCATCATTTTAATCCAATATTTAAATATATATATATATTTAATTCAACATTTCTTAATTTGTAGCCTTTTAAATTCAATATTAAAACCAGACAAGTACCAAACTACTGTACTTGATCGAGCCAATCACGAGCTGGCAGTCGATCACATGACGAGCACCAGCCAATCAAATTCATCATATTGAATTTAAAAGGCAAGAAAATTAAATTTAACTTAATTAAGATGTCATTTTTAATCATTAGAATTTGAAAAGCAACAACACAGTGTAAAAAAAAAATGTAATACTAGAAATACTACAATATTAGGACAAATAATGGAATGAAATTATTTCAAATGCTTAAAAAACAGAAACATTTCAATTAAAAATAAAGTTTACATTTGAAATTAAGTTGGATTCAACCATTTCCTATTCTGATGACACTGATTTACTTCCATATTTTACTCACTCACACCTCCTGACATAATAATAATTGTAGTTTTACCCTGAAATACTGTCTGTGGGCGTGTGTCACTCACCAGTGAAGATGGGGCACAGCTTCCCCCAGCAGGTGATGCCGCCCTCAGACGTGAACTGACCCAGAGCGACCTCCAGGAAGAAGACGGGCAGACCTCCGCCGAACAGGAAGATGAAGTAGGGGATGAGGAAAGCACCTGGAGGAGGAGGAGGAGGAGAAGGTCTGAGAACATGGAGCTCGGGCGAGGAGACGACGACGACGACGAGTGACTCACCTCCACCGTTCTTGTAGCAGAGGTACGGGAAACGCCAGACGTTCCCTAAACCCACAAAACCTCCGGCGACGGACAGAACAAAGTCCAGTTTGCTGGACCACTTCTCCCGCTGCGGGTGCTTGCCCTCCGCCTCGTCCTCCGGCCTGGTGCCGGGACTCTTGCCGGGCGACGGCTTCAGGGTGTCCTTGTGGAAGTCCTTGAGGCACTGGAGCTTCTCTTTTTGAGCCATTCTGGAGGAACAACGAGAGGTTCGTCAGTGGATCGTGGTCCATAACCAGCGTTGATACTGGTTCATACGAGTGTCATCGTGGTTCGGGGCCACAAATACAAAAAAAACATTTTCATATTCAATTCAGAAATAAATGAATCAAGATGTGGTTTTCTTTTATGTTTTTCACTCTTCGGGGTTTTAATATTTGCTCTTTTTAATTCCCCGTGTGTCACCTGATGAACAACACAATACATATGACATCACTTCCTGTGTACTTTGCTGCTGTATTTAAAGAGGAAGTTAAACCTGGTCAACTGGAGGAGAGATGTGGGTAAATGTTTTTTGTTTTTTTTCATTTTATTTTTTTTTGTCTTTCAAATTATATTTATTGTTACCATATTTATTTTTTATTTGAATTAATTGTGTATAAAATAAAATATATATACATATTTTTACCTACAATTAACATGGAAATATTCACGTCAGTTTTTGTGTTGCAACTAAACTTCCAGCCACTGAATGTCAGCAGTTTTTAGGTCCTTTTTTTAAGAAAGGAACTATAAAATCCTGCGAGATAATGGCGATGACTGAGCACCAGAGGATACAGTGACTCAAGCCGCTTTTAAAGCTGATGTTTGGACATATTTTGGTTTGAAACAAACAAAAGCAGTTACGACTTCGTCAAGAGTCATGTGGTCTGTAAATTCTGCAACATCAGAGTCAAGTATTCGAAAATACTACAAATATATACTTGTTACTACAGTATCACTATATATCATATTGTTAACTCTTTATCGTGATACGTATCGTCAGGTTCTTGCCAATCCACACCCGTATGTGTTAAAAGGTTATCGATGCAGGTGTGAAATGAAGACACACACAAAGAGATCATGTGACCTTGAGGCCGAGCTCGACTCTTAGAGATGACTGAGGACGAGAGGATACAGTGACTCCAGCAAATTTTAAAGCTGATGTTTGGACATACTTTGGTTTGAAAACAAATGAAAGCAGTTCCGACTTCGTCGAGAGTCATGTGGTCTGTAAATACTGCAACACCAGAGTCAAGTACTCGACAATACTACACATATATCCTCGATACTACAATATTAAAACGCTCCTGCAGGGGTCCCCGTTGAGTCGTCAGCCGCTGACGAACTCTCTGTTTTTCATCCTTGAACTTGTTTTTCAACAGCTGGACAGCGACGTCAAGAGCCACGATTTCTGTTTTTTCTAATCCCTGAAGGTTGAACACAGAGACTCGACGGTTCTTCTTACCGACGTGTGTTTTGGGAGCAGTCGTCGGAATCTGTAAATTTCCACTCGGCAGAGAGCGAGACGCCCGGAGGAGGGACAGACGTGATTAGCAGTCAGCAGACGTCTGTTACTGTGGAGGATGTCATATTGTTGAAGACGTGAGTCTAATGTGAGATTCTCTCACACACACACACACCCACACCCACACACACACACACACACACACACACACACACACACACACACACACACACACACACACACACACACACACACACACACACACACACACACACACACACACACACACCCACCCACACACCCACACACACACACACGATACTGTAGTATCAAGTATATATGTGTAGTATTGTCGAGTACTTGACTCTGGTGTTGCAGAATTGACAGACCACATGACTCTCGACGAAGTCGTGTTAAAAACCAAAATACGTACAAACGTAGTAGTGTAAAGCTGCTGGAGTCACTGTATCCTCTCGTCCTCAGTCATCTCTAAGATTTGAGCTCGGCCTCAAGGTCACATGATCTCTTTGTGCATGTCTTCATTTCACACATGCTTCTATAACCTTTTAGCACATAGGAGTGTGTATTGGCAAGAACCTGACGATACGATACGTATCACGATACAGAGTTAACAATACGATATTTAGTGATACTGTAGTAACAAGTATATATGTGTAGTATTGTCGAGTACTTGACTCTGGTGTTACAGAATTTACAGACCACATGACTCTTGACGAAGTCGTTTTAAAAACCAAAATACGTCCAAACATCAGCTTTAAAAGCTATGGAGTCACTGTATCCTCTCGTCCTCAGTCACCCCCGCAAAAATTATTTTCAACGGCATCCATCTCAGGATGGACTGATCTCATAGAAAGTTCTGGTTCGGTCTATGACCCAATGTGTTACCGAACAACAGAGGATCTTCCGAAGCATTTCACAACTGTTACAAGTACAATCGGGATACAGCGATTTTCTCTTTATATACGCAAATCTTCGTCTCTTTACCTTGACTGAGAAGTTTTAATCAGTTGGACCGACTTCCTGTCTCGACACCAGAGTCTCAAGGACTCGCCTGGATGTGTGGGACTCACAGCGTCCGAATGCGTTTAACTGGGAATCCAGCAAAACGACAACTGACTGATTCTCAGCAGAGAAATATAAAACTTAATCACAAACACTTGAGTCAATAACTCACAGCTCAGAGCGACAAACTCTATCGTGACTTAAGATTATTTTTAACTGTAATTATTTTGTTGTTGTTGCTGTGTAATCGTTCTTTTTATTTTCGTTTCTGAGAAAAAAACAAGAAGTGTCTGAACATGTGCGTAGAAAAGACACTAAATTTGGAAACACACACAGATCACTTCTCTCAGAGTTAATTAATAACATTTAGAGGAAACCGATCGCACTCTCGTGTTGTGTGTACCGTTGTGCGTCTGTGTGTGTGTGTGCGTTTTAATGCACTCCGCCTCAACAACCGCCTCCATTATGTGTGTGTCAGGCTGTTACCAGCGGACCTGAGTGACGCCCGACAGGGAAAGTGCTTCGACTTGGAGCAGAGAAGCTGGACTGACCTACTTTTCAGGGTTGGGGGGGGGGTTTGAGATAAGAGCTTGTGTGGCTCCAGGATCTATAGGTTTTTTTGGGAGGATTTCGGCCAGATTCCAGGAGACAATTCACCGACACATTAACAGGAAAACCAACACGAGGTTAACGGGGGTTTATTCCAGGTCATCCTCTGCTGATAAAGTTAACATTGTGGTCGTTGGAACAAAACAAGTTTCAAGGTCGAGACACGACAGCGAGAACCTGTTCACCTCCGTCCTCCTCGTCAACACTCGGGGCTGAAACTAGGGGTGTGTTTTGTCAAGGCTCTGACGATACGGATCACAATACATGGGTGACGATACGATAGATATCATGATCATCATGATACTTTCAGAACAAGTATATATATGTAGTATTGACCGAGTACTTGACTCTGGTGTTGCAGTATTTATAGACCACATAACTCTTGACGAAGTCTCAACTTTTTCATTTATTTTCAAACCAAAATATGTCCAAACATCAGTTTTAAAAGCTGCTGGAGTCACTGTATCCTCTCGTCCTCAGTCATCCCTGTGATCTAGCAGCATTTCAATTGTAGCTGCGGAGGACGTAATGACTGCTGCCACCTAGCGGCGGGAAGTTTAATTTATTTCTGAATTTTAATTCTCTAGCGTTGTATCCTCCCTGAATGACGTATCCTCTCGTCCCCAGTCATCGCCGGGATCGTGCAGATTTTCAATGTTCCGTCCAGACGACGTTATTGTATCACAAAACAATAAAAACTGCGTGAATATGATTTGAAAGTTGAAAAAAGAAATTGTTATAGTTCTGGTAAATATTGTTATCATAAAAAAAAAGAAATATCGGGATATTGATGTTTTTTATAACATCACTAAAGTAAACTATCAATAAAGTTTTCTTTTACGAATAAAATTCCGAAAAACGTCCTGATGATATGGTTTTAATACTTTAGTTTCGTTAAACAGAGACTCTTTCATTTCATTATGAACAGATGACGACTCGTCTACGTCTGAGGGGGCGTGTCCAGCAGTTAAGAACCCACTGACCGCTGCGAGACGACCATCAGTGACCTCACCTGGCCGCGGCCGTAACCATCCGTTGTAAATCCACGCGGACAGGTGACAACATTTCAACCCTCGTATCCGGACGGCGATAACTGGGTTATCAACAAGTCGGCGAACTATGAGATCATGACACCGACAGCTGCCTCTAGGAGACCTGGGACCAGTCCAGGCCGGTGTGGTGGGGGTGGGCGGGGGGTAGAGACCCCATCCCCATCTGGACGCCCCTGAACACTTGGACCGCTCGCCTCATTATTGAGACTGGAAAACGTACAAGGTTTTTCTTCTTCTCGTCTGGAAATGTTTGTCAATAAAGAGAAGGAAGACGTCAAGACGACTCGTCGTTCTCATTGGTCAGGGGGTGATGAGTGTGAGGAGAGTGTGTGTGTGTGAGGAGTGTGTGTGTGTGAGGAGTGTGTGTGTGATGATTTATACGACTCGCTCGCTCTCGCTTGTCAGAACCACACACACTCACACACCAAGTCACACACACTCGTTTCATTCCCCGACCACTTATGTAACACACTCCTATTTTGAGAGCATGTACATTTCCACTGCTCTCCTCCTCCTCCTCCTCCTCCTCCTCCTCCCTCCTTCCATCCATCGCTCCTCCTCCTCCTCCCCCTCGCATCACTCCCCCGCTCCTTCCACTTTCTTCGTTTTCGCTTTTAATCACACAACGCACACTGAGCGTCATTGATGCGAGAGGATCCGACTCGCAGAGGAGATCTGAAGATTTAGGTTTAAAAAAAACAAAAAAACGGTTGGAAATAAAAATCTGTATTTTTGCAGAAATTATCAAAGAATATTTCACTGAAAATAGAGGAAAAAAACTATTCTTAATGTTACATAATCAGCATTATTAGAACATTTCCCCGTTTATATATTGTTGTTTATTTGGCTAGAATGAGATAAGAAATTGAAAAAAAGGCTGGATTTTGTAACAAAGCAAATATTATTAAATCCACGTCAAATAAAACACAACAAATAAAAGAATCCATTTTTAAAGCAGATCTGAACAAAAACTGACACTTTAGCAAAGAGTAACAAAACATTTTGTCTCACAATAACACTGCGCTAATGGCCACATTCAAATAATAATTGCATCTTTTCTTGAAGGTTTTTTGCAGAAGTTTAACCATCATTTGCAAATATGTTCGTATAACTTTTTGCATTTCCAGTTGTTCACGTAAACAGCAACAAGAAGAAAAACTTGCCAAATCCGTCGCTCACATGACTTCCTGTTCGAGGTCACAGGAAGGATAGAAAGTGAGAGAATGTGAGAGTGAGCGAAAAAGGAAAGTCCCATAGAGATAAAAATAAAAAACCGCAATAGAAGTCGTCTGATAAAAAAAAAAAAAAAGCACGTACGAAGAACGACCCCGAAACAATCAGCGATTTGGGGGGAAGTTCGGAGATAACGTCGTCCGCGGAAAAATACAGAATTCCGAACTTATCTGACGGAGTCAACACTGCTTATGTAACTTATGTAAGTTTTGGGGGAGAATTTTAGCTCCGGTTCACATATGGAGGTTAATGGGACACAGGTCGTTGTTGACCTTCACTGGAGGTCATCCTACACCAGGTTTGGGAGTGCGAGGACCGAGAGGAGTACAAACATGTCCCTGTCTGCAAGTTGTGTAACGAGTGGGTCTCGGTACGTTTGGTCATTTTCTGGAAAATCTTGATTCGCTCCTGCAGCTATATTTAGGTTGAATCAGTTTCTTTATACCATCATTATAAGGGTTTGAAATGTAGCCATTGGCACAATATGCTAACTAGCTAGTGCTCTATTGTCTTCTACTTTAATTGTGTCCTAAATAGATCTTGGACCTTTATTGTACTCATCAGTATGTGGCTGTTTGTACAAAACTATCTTTTCATCGAGGTTAGTCACCAAGCGTCATCATTCCCGGAAGTCTCCACCTCCAAGGGACTCGTTGTATAAACAAAAAGGGGGCGTGGTTACCGCCGGCTGGAGGAGGAGTGAAGCCATTATTACGTCAAAATGGCTCTTGTAACCTCTCGTTCGCCTGGATTTCAGACGAACTTTATAAAGTAATTAGTTCAAAACATGTGTGTTTTTCACCAATAAACGTCAAATAAAAACATGTTCCGAAATGTTTTCGTAACACAATCGTGACGGAGGCATCTAGGAAGCGTCTCAGTGATCACGAGAATGTTTTCTCTGCAGCTGTGACGCCCTCTGACTAGAATCTATTATTGTCTCTGCTATTTTAATAACCAGCAGGAAGTTTTACTTTTAATATTTGCTGCAATTTGCATCTCTGAGGTGCTGCGAAGACAATCTTCCGACAGAGAGTAGGCGACGACACGACGCATCTGAAGAGTCAGAAACCTTTCTTCCACGTCCACTCTTAACCCTCGTGTTATCTCAGGGTCAAGGTGACCCGTTGGACCGAAAACCAATGTGTTTGAGGTATCCCTTGTGTCATCTCTGGGTCAAGGTGATTGTTTTCGGGCCTCCTGGTCCCCTTGACCCAGAGACAACACAAGGGTTTGTGCCAGCTTTAAAGTGGGTCCTACGTCACCTGGGTGAACAGGAGGGGGCTCAGCACACAGTTCTCAGAAGTGAGTGGGATTGAGATGTTTTGGATGCTCATGGTTTGTTGAATGTTAGTCAAGAAGTCCAGCAAGTGAGTGGAGGTTCAAGACAAAGATGTCATCAACGACCAAAAAGTCCGGTTCTGTCTTCAGGAGACTTTGGGTCTATTTCTTAATAGGTTCCAGTTTCTAGTCTTCAGGAGGAACATTTCTCCGACAAGATGAAGGTCCGCAATGTTCTCCGTCAGCAGAGGAGAACCACAGGGTCCACTTTTCGGTCCCATTTCGGAGCTCAACCAAACCACCGAAGGGACGTCATGAAGCAAACTCTCTGGACGCTCTCACACTCGAGACCAAGTCAATCAAGGAAAGGTCGACCTGCAGTTTAACCGCGCGACACATTCGAGTCGCCGTCACATTAACGAAGACGATTAACTGAAGCTTTAATGGCCGGAACAGCATTAGTGCGATTGTACAAGGGTGTGTGAGTCGGTGCCTGGTACTGCTGGTGTGTGTGTGTGTGTGTGTGTGTGTGTGTGTGTGTGTGTGTGTGTGTGTGTGTGTGTGTGTGTGTGTGTGTGTGTGTGTGTGTGTGTGTGTGTGTGTGTGTGTGTGTGTGTGTCACAGCCGCCAGCAGAAGTGACCGTCAGTCAAGGACGCACACAAACGTCTTCATTTGGTGGAAAGTCTGTCGGTCACCTCAGGTTTCCCTGTGGATAGTTTCCAGCCACACACACACACACACACACACACACACACACACACACACACGTGGACACCTACACACACGTGGACACACAAACACACACACGTAGATACACACTGGGCTTAATGCCTGGATGAATGATTGAAAAGTAAACATGGCCGCAACCCAAACTTTCACCGGTGCGTGGGCCGAGGACGACACAGATGTTCCTGAAACTCCTGTTTCCTTCTCTAACTGTAGAAATAATCACCGCGACGAGCGACGAATAAGAAAGATCGCACTCGCTGAAGGATCCACGTGAAGAGTACATGTGCGTTCATAAGACTCTCCATAATCCCAGGACAGTAATGACATTTAAATCTACAGTTTTCACTTAATATTCAGATCATCGTTGAGTCTCATTCATTCTAATATTTACAGACCTTTTTTCTACTTTATCAGTTCGTATTAGTCATATTTTATGTAGTGGTAAAGTACATAAATCTTATTTTTGTCATTTAAATGACACACGTGTTAAATGTTTAATGTATGGAAGGTCATTTATAATGTTTTACGGTGCTTAACATAATTTTTAAAAATAAATAAAGGACTGATAACTAAAAATTAAAGATTCATTTTATATAAATTAACATGGCAACAACAAAGAGAAGTTTTAAACATACATACACATATATATATATATATATATATATATATATACACACATGTATATATATATACTGTATATATATATATATATATATATTGTTTTAGAATTAATTAGTAAGAAGGTAAGATAGAGAAAAACAAAGAAGTGATAGAAAATGATTAATGACATTGAGTACAAAAACAACTTAGAACTTAAGATCAATGAGTGAATCTGTGGTTGTATTGACTCCTTTCTGCCACAGGTGGCGCTCTCAGGCCTGAGCTCAGGTTTGCTGCCAAATTCCGATGCGAGTTGGAAACAAACTCGGAGAAGATCGGGTGTCGACCAGAGGTGACTGCAGGAGTCCGACTATAGGATCCTGGAACTTGTTTCTTTAGTGTTTCGTTACATGTTCGATTTAGACCCGAACAAACACCAGCTCAGCAGGCCCCTCCACCAGGCAAACTAAGCGGGTCTCATCCTTTTTTATTTTCCAGTACATTTTCAGCCTCTCACTTAATAAAGTTAGAAGTAATAAAATAACTTTCTAGGGGCCTCCAGATGTCTACCAATCACCTTCTAAACCCTTGTGTTTTCTCAGGGTCAACATTTGTTTTCGTGCCTCTGGGTCACCTTGACCCCGAGATAACACCAGGGTTAAGATCTCAGAAACTTCACATCAGTTTTTTGAAGGATTTACGAAACACTATCGTCCATTTACGATGTAAGAAAAAACAATCTGCCGGCATCACAGATAAGTACAACGTTGACGTTTTAAATCATTGTCAGCAATGATCCGAAGAAACTGCACTACTTCTTAAGAACAACAGAAAGAAAAGAATCTTCAAATAACTCGTAGATCCAGAAAATAATACAGTGTAAAAATGTAATTGTCTGCTTTTTATTCTGACGTTTCCAGGGAAATTTAATTGAAATTTTACTTTTATTTTTAGTTATTTTGCTTGTCGACAGACGGATGAGTCTTTACGACAAATTCAATACAATTATTTAAAGGTTAAAGTGGATGTTACTTTCAACCTGTGCCTGTTTTACAACATTTGGGGGGGAGATTGCACTGCCTTATATCTCCTGTGGGGGCGCACTACGGAGTTACCGTTACTATTATATAATTATCTTTAAATGATATCAACAAACACACAACAGAGCAAAGCCTCCTGAGAAACAACATCGTCGAGCTTCGTCATCAAAGAGACACTCGGATTATATCAGTTTATTAAAGGATCTTGTCATGAGAAAAGGTTTTTATTAAATGGGGAAATAAATCCCAACAAAGCCTGGATTAGACTTAATTTATTTATATTCTTATTTGTTTTTCTACTTAAATGTAGTTATCTAAATAAAGATTTGACTTTTAATCTGTTCTTGACTTACAAACATGTATTATGTCCAAAAAAAAAGGGGGGGATTTATTCGGTTTAATATATTTTTTTAATCATCGGTGTTCGTTCGCTTCTCTTGTCTCGGCCCCACCCGTGTGAGTTTGACAGCCTTCATCCTGAAACATCTTCATCATCATCATCATCATCATCTTCATCTTCATCACGTCTGTTTCAACCAGGGTTTTAAAAAATGTTTTTGACATCTGTCCATCATCGCGTCACGTGATGAAAAGAGATTTCTTGTTCAAACTTGGAAACAACTTCATGTAATTTTCTATTTTTTTTAAGTGAAAAAATAAGAAAAAAAAGGAACATTAACTTCAAACCCCCCCCCCAAAAAAAGAAGAAGTGTTCATTTCAAAACAAACAGAAAACCTCGACTCTCACGCACATCCGACAACGATGATGATCCCGAGATGGAGAACAAAGCTGATCAGAAGTATCGCCTCCGTCGCCATGGCAACGGTCAGGTCGATAACACCTTGGAGGTGCGCGTCTCTGAACGCACCGTCGTCACGTCCAGAACAATGTGATCTCATTGGGATTCAAATCTAATCATCAGCGAGACGTGCGCGGATCATGACGCACGTCTGGTTCAGATAAATAATACATCGGAGAAGCGCGTGAACGCCAAGAACAACCAACGAACCATTTGTCCATAATTTACACCTAAATTCATCACTTTTTTTTAATTTTATTCTACATTTCTTTTAAAAAAACACATCCAGGTGCAAACGCGCTAAAATTCCAGCACGTGTTTTTAAATAAACCCTCTTTTCGTTCTCAATTGAAAAGCCAATTATTGTTAATAAAAGTGATCTTCAGATCCACCTGTCCTCCTCCTCCTCACACACAAGAGTAAAAAAAAAGGATGTTCCATCTTTACCTGCTGCGATGATGTGATTTGTATTTTTGTCCTTTTATTCTCCTTTTGTGTGCGCGTTCCCTTGTCCGTGAGTCTGCTCCGCGTCCTCCGGTGTCCGTGAGACTGACTGCGTCTCCGGGTTTCTCTTTTACCCTCTATTTATAAGCCTCTCTCCCTGACCTTTGTCTCCAGCAGCGGCGGGACCGGAGACTGGAGCGGCAGTGGAAAATCACCGGCCTGCCTCCGCTGTGCGCGCCTGTGACGCCTTCACGGCCCGCGGGGATCCGCGGATGCGTCCGGATCGCAGCGCTCAAGGGGAGCCTCGGAGCCTCGTCCTGGTCTCCTTCTGTCCTCCGCGCCCGTCGCAAAAGAACCCCCTTTGCGTCAAAGACCAACTTTATGAAATAAAGCGTCCGTTTCGTGGTGTTTGCTGCAGCTTCTCACGCGACTGTTGCGGTTTCCGAGCGTTTCCTGAACGCATCACAGAGCAGCATAATATTCAGCACCTTCCCCCTGAAGCCCCTTCCGTGGATTCTTACGAGTCGACAGCCTGGCACATGCCCACGAGCAAGGCACAGGTGACTGCAGGTGATGGTTCACCTGCGGATGCGTGTGCTGGCTTTGACCCGGGGCCTCCTCCCAGTTAAAACACCTCGCTTTAGTCCAGGATCAGAGGTTCTAATCCGAGTCTCTCCTGGATGACAAAGCTTCTCCTGCCGCACACAGTCAGTGGAGAATCGTGTCTTCTGGCTCAGCTCCTTTTCCCTCATATTCCTCATTATTGAGACTCATCTAGATTTCCTCAGGGGCCACATGCAGGGACCATAAAGCAGGTAATAAAATAGTGAAATAGGCGAAAATATAATGGGAAAACAACAAACAAATACAAGTTATTATTTATTTATATGATTAAAATGTATTTTTTTTATATATATTTTTAAGTCTAATATTAAAGCACATTTTTCCAAATATTATTTTATATTCGTTTAAATATTTTTAAGTCTTTTTTTTGGAAATAAATACCTTCCTAAAATGACATGAAGGTTCTAAATCATAAAAAGCTTATAGAATTATTATTATACCATCATTAGGGAAATGCTCCTCCAAAACTGTGGGTGGCGCTGTGGCGTTTTCAGTCCCATCCATAAGACAGTGAAAGGACAAAGACCTATGGACAACAGAGTCGAACAAACAACTTGTGTAACTAGTTCTAGTTTAGCAGAAACAAAGTAGTTCTAGTTACTTTCAAGGTAGAACAGGAGACAAATATTTAAGATTTAATATTTGAGATTCATCATCACATCCTGCAACAGTTGTTGGTTTAAATCCAAAGTTATGTTTCAATCGTCCACTACATTGACCAGCGAGGACGGTGAGACTCTGTCCATGGTACTGGTCTTCACTCCCAGGCAGGCTGATCCAGGACAACGTTCTGTTCCAGATTCTATCGATAAAGTTCAAACCGAAAAATAGAAAATGTTCTACTCCGAGAGATTTTAATGGATTTAGGTTGTAAATGTTTTCAATTATTTGGGTTGAATCTTGATTCCATTTCTGTTCAATTGATCCTTTGATCAGGTTCCAATGCTAGCAGACTTTTTTCTGTTATGTTCTGTCAGTATTATTTCGGGGTGAATATTTTTCACTTTCTACTGAACATCAGTTACAATCAGAACGATACTAAAAGTTCAGTGCGACATAAATACTTTTCATTTTACTGCTGGACTGTTGTCACATGTGTTCGCAGTTGTTATTTTTACAAATGTGCTCCATGAAGACGAGTCGTTTGAATAAATGGTTAAAAAACGAAACAAAAAAAGGTCATTTTTTTGCCGATCTCTGTGAGGAAGATCTGTTGTGTGTCTCCGCAACACACACTGGCAACACACTTATAAGTAGGTGTGTGAGAAAAAAATGTAATTCACTGATATATATATATACAGCATATATATATATATATATATTTATTTTTTCACTCTACTGTATCCATATTCACCGCACTGTTTTTTTTTAAAAGAATGAAAAAATGAATGATTTTATTTTTTCAAATTACATTCTCATGATATAGTTATTTTATGGATTATACTTCAATAAAGTGTGTGGTTTTTTTCACAATAAACATGTAAATTTTCACTGCGTTAGTTCATTTTTTTTGTTTTTGAAATTAAAGGATAACGTCCCTCGAACTTTCAAGCAATGACTGAGGACGAGAGGATACAGTTGCTTTCAGCTGCTTTTAAAGATGACGTTTGGACATAGTTTGGCTTTGAATTCTGTTCATTTAATCAAAAGAGAGTCGAAGCGATCACAGGATGTCACAGAAAATCCAGCGTCCCCTAAAATCTTTTAAAAAAATTATTCAAGTGTATCGAAATACGTAATGCTATTGATAATTGATCATCTCTGAAGGAGATCACCTGAGGGATTAATAAAGTTAATCGAATCTAACCTATTTTTACAATAATCAAGTTGAAGACAAGGTTTTAGTAATAATTATTTAACATCTTTAACATGTGTAACTGTGTCTAAATCTAACGTTAACACTCTGGAACGTTGATAAAACCATCAATTGAACTTTTATTCCAGACGATCAAAAGCCAACGTTCTGCCGTCACCTGTGGATGGACCTTCTTATCTGGCGACCTTGACCACGTCAGGCCGTCGCCGGTGTTGACTCAGTTGAGTGACTGAATGTGACCCGGAGGAATGTTGAGACGTGTCAACTGATGTAAACAAGTGCTTTTTATTCTTATATAAGCGGCAGCGTTCTGCCTCGGCCGCTGTGAAAGTGCGAGGAGAAGCTTCTCGACGCCGACTTCACAGCGACCACAACAAAGTAGTCGCCACAACAAGATCGTCGCGCTCGGCCGATTGTCAACCGTGAGAGGTCGACCACTTCGGAGAAGCAGAGAAGTTTGCGCTTGAATAGACCTTGTGTCACATCCTGTTATCAAGAATGAATCCAGTGAAGTCGATGTGTGATGGTTCAGTTCACGACAATGGTCGACTTGTGTGAACTTGGTCTTTTTCTTTGCGGTTCGGAGGTGCTTTTGGGCAGTTTTTTCTCTTTGTCTATGAAAATGTATTAACTTTTGACTACATTTGTTAAGCAGTCTAACCTCACTAATTTTCTACGCTGCCTCATTTCAACTAAAATTTGGGATTATTTTCAGAGTAATCTGTTCCTTTTTAGAGTTATAAACAAAAATGTTTGTTCATTTTAATGTAGCGACTGGAGCTCAGTTGTCTTCGTCTTTATCTTCGTCCAAAAAGACACTTAAAAACATCCAAATACCGTCAAACTGCTCGACTGTAACATCCATCTTGTATTGAAGCCTCAAGATTAGAAATTGATCCTGAAAAAACTTAAATAACTTTATATTTTAAGCCTATTTGTTGAAACACGTTGCAAGTTTTTTCCATACAATTCCTCTCGTCAGGCTTCAATACAAGATGGACGTTACAGACGAGCAGTTTGGAAGTATTTGGATGTTTTTAAGTGTCCGTTTGGACGACGATGAAGACAACTGAGCCCCAGTTGCTACATTAAAATGAACAAACATGTTTTCAATAATTTTGAAAAAGAACAGGTTACTCTGAAAATAATCTTAACCCTTAGTCGACATGAGGGGGAGTAGAAAACTAAACTGTCGCTTTAAAAACTTTTGTTGCCAATACAAGAATCAAGGTCGACTGTAGAAGTCTTAACTCTGATAAAGGTTGTTTTTTTCATACAGAAGGGTTGTGACTTTTTTTTTCTGGTTACATCTATAAACTCAGTAACTCTCATTTTTGACATACACTTTTACTTTTCAAGTATGTCCTTTTTATATGTATTAATTGTGTTTGTTTTTACATGCATTTATGGATGTTTGTTTGGATGGATGGATACGTTATTGCTGCTGGACAAAGGAAGTTCTCCTCCTGGAATTTATAAAGTATTCATCCATCCATCCCTCCCTCCCTCCATCCATCTACAGTCTCGATTGGTCAACATTTGATTTGTTTTTAGCACAATATTCTTCTTTAAGTTAGTTTTCCAGCAAACTTCACTTTATAATATAGATCAATGATGCTTTCAGGGAAAGTTTGGGCGATTTTAGTTTTTTCACACTTTGTGTGCAGTTGAGTCTTATTATTTGAAGGTTGAGTTTTAGACATACAAGATTGTTTTTGTGTTAAATCCATGCTAGGGTTGCCAGTTTAGAGTGACTATCATTCAAGAATCTTTACTTACGGAGGTGGAAACGAGGACGAATTAACGTCTGGAAACTTCCATTAACTGTGCAAAGCAAGAATATAACAAAACCAAAGACAATGAGTGTTGAGAACGAAGGTCAAGGGATAATTTCTGAGACAAACGTTGATCAGATGGAAGAGTGAATCCATGTGGGTTCAAGGCTCAACATCTATCAAAGTGATGAACGTCTCCTAAGAACCACTTAAAATCAAAAATCCAGTTTCTAACTAAAACCATGAGCAGCAGGAAAACAGGGGGGTCAGGAGAGTCGATACAGAAAAAGGGGAAAGACTCGAGGTGACAAACTAGATCCCACGATCGGAGCCGTTCGAACCCATAATCCCACATTAGCAGCCGCAGAGGCAGCAGCGGTGGGATTAGCGGGCGTCAGCTGACTGCAGGGCCGGCCAGGGAGGGAGATTAAACTGAAATCAAGTCCTTGTTTCTCCGTAAACACCCTCGGAAACAGTGGACGTGACTCTCTTGACCAACAAGTGTTTTTCGAAGCTCATCGACCGCCTGCCACTGAAGCCTCACGGCGTTTGAAACCCGAGATACAACTATTAGCATTTGTCACTGCTTGAATGTTGACCCCCCATACACCCCCCCCGGAGTTCAACCCGTCGACCCCCTCGGACCACTGAGCACACAATCCCCTTAGTCAGCCGCCTCTCCGGCGTCCATTCACCAACCTCTGGTCATGACACCAGGGTTATTTAAAGGTCTTTCCCAGGTGAAGACTTCTTGGACAAATAAGTTCTTCACCACGACTCTTGAGGAAACTTTCGGTGAACGTGATGACGGGCCGAGGTCCGGGCTCTTCATTCATAAAGAGACCAAGTCCTCGACGGAACAATTCCTTCTCTGAAGTCTCATTTGCGTTTTCCTTAAGCCTCTCAGCGTCTCCACTCAAAAGGGAAGTCATTAGGCGGCAAAGAGAGTCAAACAAAAAGGTCACCGTGAGGTCGAAAAGCTCACAGTTAGGTTCCAGTTCATTGTTTCAGTTCACTAACAAGACCCCTTTGTTAACCACTTCACTAGAGAAGCAAGAAGTTCCTGAAACAATTGACGCAGGAATGTGGAAAACCACTCGGCGACAGATCAGTGGATTCACTTCATTGAGTCTCTTCGGATTATGGAACGATTTCTACTTAAGATTTCAGGGAATCTAACAGGGATTTGTCCATGACCAACATCATAAGTTCCTTCTGACATCCACTCGTTTGTTCAGCTACACTTTGACACATCGGCAGCAGAAAGTCGATAAAAGTACACACTTTAAAAGGTCAAGACAACATGGAGACAAACACAGCAGCAACAAGAAAGTTAAGAAAAAGCACAAATAAAAAGGCCTTAAGACACAGATGAAGATCGTTCTAAAGCTTAGGAGCAACATTCTGAAAGGATTTGTCTCCTCTGGTCCGGAAGCGTGTTCAGGAACCATCAGATTCTGATACAGAGACCTCAGAGCCCGAGCTGGGGTGTAAGTCTGGATCAGATCACTGATGGAAGGTCTGACCATGAATAGATCTGAAAGTAAGAACCAGAATTTTAAAGTTGATCCTGAAAGAAACTGGCAGCCAGTGAAGAGTTTTAAGGTTCGGAGAAATGTGAGTTCTTCTACTAGAACGGCTCAGGATTCTCGGTGCAGAGTTTAAACTGTGTTAAGATTTTGTAGAGATTCATAGTTTGTTTGTTAACACAAGCTGGTCAACACAGCTAATGACACACAAACCCAGCATCACACTTGTGTGGTTACATCTCAGTGGAAGAACATTTGGTGAAGTTATTGATCAGATTCCATTTTATATCACGGGCGCTAAGTTAGAGAGAGACTTTCTTGAATTAGAGAAAAACATGTGACGTGTGTTTGGTTGGAGACGCCGTGACAGACAACAATCCTCATGATGATGGTTCAGACTCTCACACGTTCATGCTAACATCTGCTTCCCTGTGGTTTCTTTGTTTCTGATGTAATTGTATGTATCGTGTTAACCAATCACTCAGGTACTCACCACAGATCACACTCCACGTCCTGGTTTGGGAAGGGAACCAGACGGACTGAACCACGCGGCTGAAATAGGGGTGTTTTGGAGGTGAGGGGTGGGATGTTCCATTTGGACGGGGGTGTTTAAGATTTCATACCCAGAAAAATGAAAGTGTTTCCAGTGGGCGGGGCTTAAGATCATTGTCTAATGTCAATATTTCAATGGAAAGATTGTTTTGTACAAACACTGATGATACGATAGAGTCAAACATTATTTTAAAAACTGTAATGAAAGTCTTAAGACGTTGTACGTCTCACTGGCATCAACAATAAATCTCCATCTGCCTCAAACTAGACCAGAAATCAGAGGCTTGTAACCGTGTTAACAGCATTTAAATCATATCGTTCGATCAATTCAGAAACCAGCTTCGATCCTTCGGTCAAACTAGTCATGTCCCTTTTAAACAATGGGGCACAAATGGTGTAATTGTACATCCCCAGCAGTAGGTGGTGTGGTTTTTACGCCAGACCTGGACAAAGTGCGGCCCTTTGACTGTATTTATGTGGCCCTTGTAATGTCAAAGTATGATCATGTATAAATGCTTCTAATGCATTAACACATGTATTTTGTATGTATTATTCATTTACATTTTCACATAAAACTTATTTACTTTTTTCTTCCTTTTTGTGTGTAATTTTTTTGTGTATATATTAATCCCTCAAAACATTTTTTTTAAGTTAGTTCAAGAAATGTTTTGAAAAAAACTAATATATACAAGAATAAAATTGCAGTTTATTCGGCCCCTAACAACATTCACATAATTTAATGTGGCCCTTGACGAATTTTAATTGCCGACCCCTGGTTTACACCGAGCATGCAAAAGTCAAACAAACAAACCCTTAAAAAATATATTTATCAGTGACAAAAAGAAGATATAATGACACGAGCAAACGTCTCCTGGAAGTTAAATCGAGACAATATGTCAAGTATTTTGAACGTGTCAATGGTGAGAGACCAGGAAAGAGGAAAGAGTGTTTATGTTTTTAAAAACGTGGCAGGAGACAGTATGAAGACAAAAAAGTTAAGACGTCACTTTAATACTTTACTCCGGGCACTCGGGTTTCCTCCCTCAGTCCGAAAACATACAGAGGTTGATTGAGAACTTGTGGAAATTGTCCTTAGGTATGAGTGTGTGTGTGAATGGTTGTATCTTTTTGTGTGTCCTGTGACAAAATGGCGTCCTGTCCAGGGTGTCCCCCGCCCTTTCACCCTAACAAACTGGGATAGACTACAGCCCCACTGAGCTCCTGAGTTGACGATCAATTAAAATGTTTTTTTTTTTCAGAATAAAATGTTTAAATTGAAAAAAACGAATGATTTGAAATATTTGGTTCAACTGAGGGATTAAAATATGAATATTATTATTAATATTATTTCAGGAAAATGTCTGCCTTGGTCCTTGGTTCTGTTTTCATATTGCTGATCTAGTGTATTTTATTCTTTTATTCTGTACTGACAACACAACAAATCCTACGTTGTGTTTAAAACACTGGCAATGAAAGTTCATGATTCTGAAATTAATGCACTTGAAACCTTTTCTGTTAGAGATAAAAAAACAACATAATAAAGTTGGTGTTTTTGTTTCCTGTTGATCTATTTCTTGTAAATAAACAATGTTATGAAGAAACTCACTTATTAAAATTGTATGAACAAACTATTTATTTATTTAGCAGTATAAAGGAGGCGCAACGAGGAACTGAACTTAAATCAAAGTTGAGGTACAAGCGTGTTTCGGATTCGTAGCACGAGCTGAGCCAACACTTGTGCGTTCATCAACCAGGTTTGTTGCACACTTCGACTTCTAGATGGCGACAAAGAGTTCCTGATGCAATACTAGGACTTTGCACCAGTGGAAGGTCATGATTTTGAGAGACTTGGTGAATAAATCAACTTCCAAATTCACACAGCGGTCGCAGAACGACCGAAGAAGTTTGTTCTCCGGCGACTGTTGCGACGACGCCGAAGACAGACGAGAGAAGAAGGCGACAAACCTTCGTCTGTCCTCGAAGACGCCGCTTAGATCCGCAGCTTTTTATTGTTGCCATGCGACTTTTGATAATGTTGCCATGGAGATAATCGTCGGTGAGAGTGAGAGTCCATCTGTTGCCATGGCAGAGGCGAGGCACGAGATTTGGAAGCTCTTAGTTTTCTCCCTTCATGTAGGATACGAGTCCCCGATCGAACCGCACTCGTAACGATGGAGCGACGTATCATCGGGAAATGAATGCTTTTTAAAAAGCCTCTTAAGTCACGTGACGCTCGGACCAGTCGCCGTCTCATGGCTAACAATCGCTCCACGGCTGCCGTAGAAGTTTCTTCTCACATTCTGGATCGAGATCAGAGAGTCTTCGAATCACGTTTGTCATGTTGCTCTTTCTCGCCAGACGTCTTAACTTGTTGCTCAAGTGGAGAACAAAAGAATGTTATTGCCGGGACGGCGGGGATTTGTCTGGCACGACCAATCAGCATCTCTTTAACCAGGCGTGATCGGCCTCCGTCACTAAACACTCTTGGCCACTTGTTTTCTTCTTTTTTTTCTTCCCCTCCTCCTCGACAAATCTCCTTCTGACTTGATTTAAGGGATCAAGACGTTCTCACGCACATTCCAGCCCTCGGTCCTGCTTCACCACCTTCACCGCTCGCTCCATGTTTCCACAGTTTCCCCGGAGCGTTCGTTTCCCGACGAACATCGCGTCTATATTTAAACGATGGCGGGTCAAACTCCGGGCGGTGTCGTGAGAAAGTTGAGTTTGAGTCTCGGATTTGTCACATTTACGGCCGTTTCCTGCGACCAAAAATACAAAATAATAACAAGAGATTATTTCACTGAAAAGTCGATTGAAAGAACAACCTTTGACGTCGAATTTTCTATAAATAAAAGTATTTACAGCAACCGGGAATGAAAAAGAAGAAATCTTCAGAAGCTAATTTTTTGGGAAAAGACAAATGAAAATTCTTATATATTTAACCCTTTTGTTATCTCAGGGTCAAGGTGACCCGTAGGCCCAAAACAGATGTGTTATCCCTTGTGTTAACCTTGACCCGGAGACAACCCAAGGGATACCACAATCACATTTGTTTTAGGGTTTTCGGGCCCTCTGACCCTAAGATAACACAAACGATACCACAAACACATTTGTTTTCGTACCTCCGGGTCACCTTGACCCAGAGACAACACAAGGGATACCACAAACACATTTGCTTTCCGGGCCTTCGGGTCACCTTGACCCTCAGACAACATTTTTGATGATCAGTTTCTTCCCGTATTGAGGATTATTGAGGAGAGTTCATCATCTCTAGCATCACAGGGCGGGTCATTGGAGAGCTTTGTCTTTTGGCTCAGCTCTTCCTTCACCAACTCATAACTCAAGAGCAGCACTGATCTGTTTCTAGCTTATACTGGTGTTCAGATGGTGAAGATTCATGGCACTGTTATGATGCCTCTAGTTGAGGAAGAAACAGTGACTCAGTCAATAAAAAACTAAATCAACAAAACAAACTAAGCCACTGAAAGCTGTTGAACTGATCCGTGATTGACACTTTTATTGTTTTTCAATCAAACTCAAAACTCATAAATGTCCACATCCTGGGAGGAGTTAAAGAATATTTTCCTGAGCTTCCAAGTGGTTTTCCCAAAACGAATCATTAAATAACTCTTAGTTTATCTGGAGATGAAATCTTGTTTACCATAACCCACTGTCCTGTGATTGGTTTGCATGGAGGTTTGTCACTACGCGTGATCAATCCCAGAAGTCTCTAGGAACTCCTAATCACCACTGGCTGGAGGAGGAGTGAAGCCATTATTACGTCATAATGGACTCCGCTCTCGTAACCTCTTGTTTGCCCAGATTACAGACCAACTTTGTAAAGTAATAAATTCAAAACATGGTCATGATGAGAGACGTTTTTAACATTTTCACATCATTTCAGCATGTGTGCGACAAAAGTGCTGTGTCTCAAATAGCGCACATCTCCAAGAGCACTGCTTTACAGTACACTGTAAGTACACTAACTTGCACAGTGCACGAATTTCAACAGGGTAGTACCATCTCAAATCAAACTCTGCTGCTACACACTTACAGGAAATGACTCGACAGTTTCTTCTTCTACTACTTTTTAACACTGATTGCAACATCATTGAAACACTATCATCGACACTTGACAGCACTTTTCACCAATTTAAACAATTTATTAAGTTGTGTTTCATTGAGTTATTACTGTTGTTGTGTTGTTTTGTGGTAAAATTAGTGTTTTCTCGAGACGTTTACATCGGTATCTGCTCCGAAGATTCGTCGTCAGTGACGTAGCTTCGGTTTAGCTTCATCTACGTCACTAAGATGGAGGACGTTAAGGTAGAAATGTCCATTGATCCATACTCGATTTTCCAGGACTTTTCTCACACTGCTCATCGCACTTGTGTATTCAAAATATTAAGTGTAAGTTTAGAAGTGCGTGATCTACCGTCAGTACCTTCAGGTGTTTGTAGGTGATTTGTTGTCTAAATGTATCAAGTTCAAGTTTTAATATTCTTCAAAAAGGTATGTTATCGTATCGTTCTCGACCTTTTTTCCTCAACGATTCAGGGACTTGATATCTGGGTCTGATCCTGGTGTTCCACCTCTCCCTCCTCCTCCTTGTTTTTCCAACACACAGCACAAATACCAGTCTGGTGCAAACTTGAGATTAGAACTTTAAATCCTAATTAAATTTGACTGAAAAGCTGCCGAGTCATGAGTTAGCGAGGGGTGTGTGTGTGTTCGTGTGTGTGTGTGTGTGTGTGTGTGTGTGTGTGTGTGTATGTGTGTGTGTGTGTGTGTGTGTGTGTGTGTGTGTGTGTGTGTGTGTGTGTGCACATGTTTTCCTGGAGCAACATAACCTGAACAGTCAAAGAACACGTTGACTTCAAATCGAGTTTCTTTATTTTCAACCGAATCTCTGGAGTCGTTCTGTCTTCAAACATGGCCTCAGCTGATAAAACTATCTCGACAACAACCGGTTCTGACCACAACATATAGAGAACAACAAGAGGAAGTTTGTGTTGAGATAACGTGTCGTGGTGAGCACAGGACAGCGAGAACTCAAGCGGTTCACACAAGCAACACAACTCAACAACAGAAATGTTTGAAAAGAAGAGAAAGATTTATTTCTGATTATATTCAATGGAAGAGAACAACAAAGATTACACGGATCAGAGAGACTCACGTGATTCCCTCGTTCTGTCAGTTGTTACAGTTGTAAGTGAGTGAGAAAAGATACTATCAAGTGCTGTTGATCATTGTTATAACTTTATTAGAAATGCTTGATCGTATTGTTTGTTGTCTTTACCAAGGGTGTGTATTGACAGGAATCTGGCAATGCAATAAATATCACGATACAGGGGAAATGATGCATTGACGATGTACTGTAATGATGTATTGTGATACTGTAGTAACAAGTATATTTGTGTAGTATTGTCTAGTACTTGACTCTGGTGTTGCAGAATTTACAGACCACATGATTCTTGACGAAGTTGTAACTGCTTTCATTTGTTTTCAAACCAAAATATGTCCAAGGATCAGCGTTGAAAGCGGCTGGAGTCACTGTATCCTCTCGTCCTCAGTCGTCACCACGATCTTGCAGGATTTAATTGTTACTTTAGCTGCAGAGGACGTAATAACTGCTGCCAAATAGCGGCCGGAAGTTTAATAACAAACGCTGTTCATATCTGCTAATGTTAATTGTGAATAATTATAAGAAAACATGTTATATTATACAAACTAATTAAAATCTAAACCATAAAATAACTATGATAAAAAATATAACCAACGTATAAACCTTTATTAATTTATTTATATTCCTTATCAGCGATATACACATAAACACACGCATAAATATATATACCAAATGTTTATTTTATGAACAACTTTATTGCTTCATCAAGATATACTGTTTATATACTATACAAATACACATTTACTCTTTTATTGGCTTTCGAATTATGTTTTTCTTTTTTTTAAGTGTATTTTCTTCAGTGGGTCCCGTAAAAAATGTCTCTCAATACCTTGTGAATTAAATGAAAATGAAAATCTTGACTCCGTCGATTGTTCTCCAGCTCTTGGGCAACGATTAAACTACATATTTCTAACAAACAACGTGTTGCGAACGTGTTTTAACGAGTCGCTCTCGTCCGTATAACGAAGTACAGAATTGAGAAACGGTTCTTATACTTCATCATCATCATCATCATCTTGTTTGACAAACGTGAGTCATGTGATTCGAACATGAGGTCAGCATGTCCTCGATCTGCTCGAACAGGGAAATTCAGAGGAATATTAGCTAACAGATGGTTGTCATGGCAACTAGACATCTTCAGATCGCAGCGAGGATCTTCCTTTGTCTGCCGACACCTCCGATCGTTCTGACGACGGATTGGAAAGAAAAAAAAAGTCTCTTGACTCTTGATCACATCTGACGAGGGACGAATCTTCGCCTTCTTTAACCAGAGTGACCCGAGGTACGAGGTACGACTAACTAGAGATAGTTACTTGTTCCTAAAGCAGGTTGTGTCTTTGACAAGGCGTCAGTCGTTGCTGCAGAGAGAACCCCCACCCTCTAGCTCCGGGTCCGACGGGAAGAATTCCTGGGTTGTGAGTCTATAGATAGACGGGTCGGCAGCTGCGACGGCTACAGCGGCGTCTGCTGAGTCGACCGATTTACCGTAACAACGGCGGCGCTTCAGAAACGCCCGTCATGGTTGAGATGGTGTCGGACGTGAAACCTTTGACCGGATGATCTGGTTTGTGTATTTGAGATTCTGAAGTTGACATGAGAAACTGCGATCAAATTGATGAAACCTGGATTTATTATTAAATTAAATAGAAGCAGAATATCTAAAACTTGTACGCGAACCACCTAAACAACAACTACAATCCACTCACTAACTAACTGACTTTTCTATTTTCTTGACCGAACTTTCAAAGGGAAAAAAATCGGCACAACTTGCTTACTTATAATCTTTTGGACTCGTTTCTATCACTATTAGTTTGAAGATTTGTCGTTCCGTCATCACCTCTTATCTAATCTTATCTTGTCTTATCTAATCTGGTTCTTACTTTCAGATCTATTCATTGTCAGGCTCCTCCTTACATCACTGATCTGATCCAGCCTTACACCCCAGCTCGGTCTCTGAGGTCTGTGGATCAGAATCTACTTATGGTTCCACGCACACGGCTCAGGACCAGAGGAGAGAAATCTTTTCAGGCTGTTGCTCCTAAGCTTTGGAACGATCTTCCTCTCTTTGCGCTTGATGGATCGACTGACTCCTTTAAGAAACATCTTAAGACGTTTCTATTTGTTCAGGCTTTTCCTTGATTTTCTGGAACTCCTGTTGTGTTCTCAGTATTATCTTTATCTTTAAAGTATTTACTTTTTTGAGTATTGTTTTGATTGTTTAAGCGCTTTGTGACCCTGGTCTGGAAAAGCGCTATATAAATAAATATTACTTACTTACTTACTCCTCCATCACTGTCCGGTATCCTGCTGCTACCGTCGCAGATCGATGACATTAAATTCAAACAACTTGCATCGACTCAAGATGTATTCGCTGCCAAAGTTATTTGACGATTGAATTTTAAAACACTGTAACTTCTCCAAAGGTTTTTCCTGTTATATATTTATACTTCGCTCGGCAATTCATTAATCAACAAAGTCAATCATTTAAATCACCACCCAGTCAGCCACCATTTGTTTAGGTTCTGATGTCACATAAAGTGATAGTTCACGCAAAATTCAACTCATTTTCTACTCACCCTCATGTCGACTAAGGGTTGGGATAATTTTAATATAAAGTAATCCTCTCTTTTTTAGAGTTATAGGCAAAAATGGCGACTAGATCTCAGTTGTCTTCATCTTCATCCAAAAAGACACTTAAAAACATCCAAATACCTCCATTGTCTGTTAAGGCCATCTTGTATTGAAGCCTCGACATGAAGAATTGTCTAGAAAAACTTAAACGAGTCTGTATTTTAAGCTGTAGTAGAAGCTTAAACAAAAACATGATACACAAACAGGAAGTACTTGGGATAAAAATCGCTAGCGCTTCCAGGGGACAGTAGTGTAGACTTCAAGCAATTTACCCATTGTACTTTCGGTTGTGTTAGCATGTTAGCCTTTAAGCTTCTGCTACAAACAAACTTAAATTATAGAAATATATCCAGTCGCTACATTAAAATAAACAAACATTTTTTCTCTATAACAAGTGAAGTATCCCTTTAAGTTCATAGTCGCCTACAATCCTCTGACTTAAGTAACGATCCAGACCAGAGCGTTCAATTTTCTCTTAAAATAATTTGTCATGATGGTCAGAATTCGTCACCACGGGTCGGTCTCAGAAGACCAGTTGCCATGAGACTATTTCGAGGACCACATGGTTAGCTTGTCGCGGCGTGGCTGGAGTTTGGATTTGCAAACGAACCAGACTGAGGCGTCATCTCGACACAACAGTGGCGATATTTCAGGCCCCAGGACTCCGGTTTCACGAGACTAAAGAGTCGTCACTTTTCCGCCGCCGTGCTTGGCTGGAGGGCGTTGAACTGGACCACGTCTCGGGAGCGCCGCAGATATGTCGTATCAGCTGAAGGTGTGAAGGGCTTCTGAAGAGTGGATCTGGTTCTTCATGACCTCCGTCGTCACTGACCAGAGTTACGTGCCGTCTGGCTGTCGTCCACAGGCTGCTGTTCCAGAGACGTCCTGATGAAAGTGTGTCCAACAGAGCGGGGTTTTTCCATGAATGGATATTATCGGATTAGTGCCAACATCCACAACTTTCCGGTCCCGATTTGGCAACACTTGTTCCCCTGATGATAAGGGCTGTAGCGAGACACTAATCTCACCATACGATTCAATACAATATATTTGGCTCACGAAACGATTCTATATACGATATATTTCGATACATTTGCATCATTTTCGGAACAATTTCATGAGACACGGAATATTGTGATAGTTCAAACCAGGGCCGGGTCTAGAGAGGCATGTATGAGGGGGCAGCCACAAATCTTGAGGGGACATTGTGCCAGGCCCCCTCTTGCCCCTGCCTAGACCCGGCCCTGGTTCCACCCTGTTTTGGTGAATGAATAAAACTGTCTTAAAGGCCAAAATACATCAAAACATCAGTTCTAAAAGCTGCTGGCATCGACTGTATCCTCTCGTACTCAGTCATTGCCAAGATCTCGCAAGATTTCAATTCAATAACGGCTGCCATCTAGTGGCCAAAAGTTTAATTGCAACACAGAAATGAACAAATGCTTTGAATATTTTCATGTTAATTGTACATTTAAACATTAAATTATTATATTGTACAAGCACTTAAAATATATACATTATAAATGAACTATGATAAAACATAAAATATGATTTTAACCCCCCCGCCCCCCTTAAAAAGAAACCGATAAAGTACTAAAGAAAATCGATACAGTAAAGTGAAAAAATGTCAATATATGTCGGTATATTGATAGGTTTTCTCACGCCTCACTACTAATGATAGCTGGATTTACGTCGACAAAAAAACTTCCTTCCGTCACAAGTCCATCTAAACCAATAGGTCAATCTTGCGAGGGGGTCTAAAGTTAGTGGAAAGTTGAACTAGCCAATCAGAGGGGCAGAATTATATCTTTATCACAAGTGCTATTGTGAAATAAACAAACAGATTTTGATATCTGTGGTCGTCAGATCCTTCAGTAGAGCCATCAGTTCTATCAGTTTTATCCTCCTTCTTGAATTTATGACTCCGACGCGTCCCCCGCTCCCATATTGTAGCGCAACAGTTTCTAGTAGAACCTCATAAATCAGTTGCGTTCATGATTTAAACACATCTGGAGCATCATGTTCTCAAGAACGTGTTAAAACGACACGTTGTAAAACATGTCATAAATCCGACAGTTGAGTTGGATTGTCCTGGCAGCTGTTCGGGTCAAACACATCGACTCCTCAACACAAACTTGTGCGACGGCACGTGTTCGAAACCCGACGCCGACTTTTTTTTTTTTTACAATCTCAAATCAGGACACAGAAGGTGCCACGCTTGTGATTTCATGTGGCTTCAGGTGTTGCCGTTCACCATCAGTCAAGTCCACGTGCGCCGAGTCAGGCTGAAAATGTTCTCAAATTACATAATGACAGGATTTCATTCTACATGGCAGCGTCGCTCGTTCTGCATGAAGTGACAGAATCAAGTCTGTTCGGCCTCCACGCAAACTTTCACAGGAGATGAATCACGACTTCCCTGTTGTGATGCAACGACCAGCTACGAGCTGCACGTCTCTGGACCGGGAACCCGTCGGGGGAGAATTCAACGTCTTGGAAATAAAAGGACCTGAAGTTGATATATATCGAGCGACCAGGAGCAGCTCTGAGGGAGTCCAGGCTTCACAAAGTTATCCAGATCAGGAAGGTAAGTAAGTCATTTTTATTTGTATAGCGCTTTTCAACACTTATTTTTTTCTTGTTCGACACTACAGAAAACTGACCAGAAACTGTTTTCTTCAACTGAGAAAAATCTCTAAACTTCGGAAAATGTTGTTGGAACATGATCTGGATCTTATAATGTGTTTGTTTCTTCTCGCCTGGACTATTGTAACAGTTTGTTTTCATGTCTTAACAAGAAGGATCTGTCTCGCCTGCAGTTGATTCAGAACTCTGCAGCGAGAATTCTGACCTGCTCTAGTAGAAGAACTCACATTTCCCCAATCCTTAAAACTCTTCACTGGCTTCCAGTTTCTTTCAGGATCAACTTTAAAATTCTGGTTCTTACTTTCAGATCTATTCATGGTCAGGCTCCTCCTTACATCACTGTTGCTCCTAAGCTTTGGAACCATCTTCCTCTCTCTTTGCTCTTGATGGATCTACTGATTCCTTTAAGAAACATCTTAAGACGTTTCTATTTGTTCAGGCTTTTCCTTGATTTTCTGGAACTCCTGTTGTGTTATCAGTTTTATCTTGATCTTTAAAGTATATACTTTTTTGAGTATTGTTTTGATTGTTTAAGCGCTTTGTGCCCCTGGTCTGGAAAAGCGCTATATAAATAAATATTACTTACTTACTTTTCCAGAAGGTAGTACCTTGAGTACTTGCAACACCAGTTGAAGTTTTCTATGAGAAAATTACAAGATTAAACCCATTGTTTTTGACAAGTACAATGTTTTGTTTTTACTCTTAGAATCACATTTAATACCCTTGATGACAACAATTCATACAGAGGTTATTTTTTCATAGAATTGTTAAATATGTTTGTTTATTTGTAACCATACATGACATGGTGTTGTATCTACAATAATTCAGGAAAACTTTGGCTTTTTTAATAAAAAATAAAATTAAAAAAAACTTTAAGATTAGTAACTTTAATAATCCAACTGAGATAATCATTGAACAATTTAAAAGAGTAACAAACTTTCACTGCTGGAGATTTTAATTCACTTGTTGACAACTCAATGTCCTTGTGTTATTTTAGCTGCTGTATGTGTGTTATTGACTTAAACATACGAAACAACACAAAACAACTAGTCTTTTATTTCAAGACAAACTTTCCAACAATCAACAGCTCACTCCACAATTTATCTGGAGAAGAGTTAAGTGGATTTTTACCACAATCATATTTGAAGTTAAAATATAAACCATGTCACAAATCAACAAAAATTAACTAATGTAACCCAAATAAGTTACAACATCATGTTCATGTTGTACTTTTTTTTTCAGCGAGAGAAGCTAATAAAATGAATGGTTAATCCAATTTCAAACGAACTACCAACACTTGCGCTTTCATCAACTACATCAGGTCCTCAGTATGACCACTAGAGGGTGATAATGTGTCGACCAGCCGAGCAATGGTTCAAGTGGCAACTCGTAACTTGATAACAAGTTACGCGTGAGAGTAACAACGTTCATTTTGGCAGTAACTAGTGCTGTAACTAATTAATTTATAAAAAAAAACATGTTAATCATTACTGTGATTTTAACAGATTTGTTACTCGGTACTTCACACTTAGTCGTTCAGTTAAATTAGTTGTCAGAGCAACAGTGTCATTTTTTATAAGAGGCCGTTTTAATTCATACTCAATGATAAGTAGATGGAAGTTACAGTATGTTACTACTACTTGTTAGTATAGTATTAGTATGTCAAAATAAATGAACAATGAATTTGGAAAATATGTTCAACTAAATCCTCAGTTTCGATTAAATAACAGAAATGGTAAAATATAGTTGGTTCACAAATCCATCCATCCATATATCCATCCATCCATATATCCATCCATCATCTATCCATCCATATATCCATCCATCATCTATCCATCCATACATATATCCATCCATCATCCATCCAAACATATATCCATGCATTCATCCATCCATCAATCCATCCATCCATCCATATATCCATCCATCCATATATCCATCCATATATCCATCCATCATCTATCCATCCATACATATATCCATCCATCCATCCATATATCCATCCATCATCCATCCAAACATATATCCATCCATTCATCCATCCATCATCCATCCGTCCATTCATCCATCAATCCATCCATATATCCATCCGTTCATCCATCATCTATCCATCCATACATATATATATCCATCCATCCATCCATCCATCCATCATCCATACATATACCCATCCATCCATCCATCCATCCATCCATCCCACTTGTGAATCGGTTCTGCTCAGAGTGGCAGTGACTCCGTCCTCAGCATCAGGTTTGACTCGACGTTTTAAAATCTTCTGTAAATCAGCTGTTGTACCAGTTTTTGGATCAGATGGATGAAAGGGGCCACTTCCTGTTGTCAAGCAGATTATCAATGGTCGTCAAGTGTGTGTGTGTTTTACACTAAGCTGGAGCGCTGACATGGTGCGTTACATAATCGCACTCGCATACACAGCAAATCCACGCAAGGATAAAACCTCTGGGCTGATGTCATGCTTTTTGGGGGGAGGCCACGGGAGGAAGCCACGATGATGCGTGAGGTGAGGAGCCGCGGCGCTGCTGGAAACATTAAAAACTTAATTGTTATGACGTGAATCCTTCCATGTATCACACTGAACGTAGCTCGGTAGCTCCTGTCGGGAAAAACTCTCAGTCATAACCTTGATAAACACAATGCTGTCGTCATGGCAACGTGGAAAAAAAACTCAGTTACTGTTGTGTTGTGCTGTGAAGCGGTGGAGACGGTTTCTTCAACGTGAACACACATCTCAAGGCCAAGGGGCCACAATGTATCAAGAGCTTGAACCTCCATGAACGGAGAAACAGGAACAAAGGTTGCATTTCAAAGAGACAAGTAATGGAGACACCATACTGTGTTGTTAGGGACCAACAGCAAAAAGGCAAAAGCGGCAAAAGTGAAAAAGGAGGAAAAAATGTACTTAAATATACCATTAAAAATATCAATAAACCAATAATTTTCTTCTGAATTAGATTTCAAAATTACTAACAAATTATTGTGGCTAGAAATTTACAAAAAAAGGACAAAGAAAAAGAGAAGAAAGTCTGAAAAAGACTTGAGAAAATTGTATTTATAGTTAATAAAATAATAAATACAAAAATTGTTAATTGTGAGAAACATTTTCTAGAGGCTCTGGTTTGACTTAATGACATAGAATTACAAAAAGAACCAAATGACTGCTATTTTCAAAAGTTGCAATATTTTATTTAACGATTCTGTATCGATATTCGAAATCACTGATAAAGGTATTGATTAAAAAAAAAAGATTTCCTTTTTTGTGGTTTACAGTTTGAAACAAAATAATTCCATTTTTTTTATTTACAATTAACATACAATTATTCGAGTAATATGGATTGTTGCCCTGCATTGTATTATGTATCAACAGATTCTTGCCAATAAACACCCCTAAGTGTCTATCTATCAACGTATTTATCTATGTAACTATCTATCTACGTAACTATCAACGTATTTATCTATCTATCTATCAACGTATCTATCAACGTATTTATCTATCTATCTATCTATGTATTTATCTATCTATCTATCTATGTATTTATCTATCTATCTATCTATCTATCTACGTATTTATCTATCTATCTATGTATTTATCTATCTATCTATGTATTTATCTATCTATCTATCTACGTATTTATCTATCTATCTATCTACATATTTATCTATCTATCTACTTAACCATCTACGTAACTATCTATCTACTTATCCATCTATCTATCTTCGTATCTATCGATCTACCTACCTATCAATCAATCAATGTATTTATCTATCTATGTATCTACATATCTATCTTTGTATCTATCTACCTATCCATCCATCCATATATTATTTACTCTTTTTTTTTTCTCTTTAAGTTTTCAACAAAAAAATTCAAAGACAACGCATTATTTTTTATAAGCACAATAATTTGTTTTTACTTGATGTTATACATACATTAAAAAAAAACGTATTCATTATATATAAATACACATATCTTATTATACTTCTTAGAGCCTTGAGTTTAAACTATACTTGTTTCTGTCAGAAAATAATCGACTTTGAACGGTTTGATCTCGACTCGTTACTAAAACACCCGAAACAATTTGCTTTGAATCACTTTTGATTAAAAATCCCTTTCAAAGTTGCCTCCCGCAGTTTCAGATTAACAGTTACACCCTCAGGGTCACCTTTAGCCGAGAACCCACGAGCTCTTCAGGCTCTCCAAGGACTTTACATGGAACATTTTTGTGTGGCCCCCGGGATCAGACGGAAGCTGCGTGAAGCCAGAAATGCGACGAGGGAGGAGTTATAATGCAGGTTATAATAAAAACTACAGTCAGAAATATTTTCTCAGAGAAGACGAAAAGGAAAAAAACAGCCAGTCAGCACGTGAGTCTCAACGTGACTCGTTTCCATTTCTGCTGCAGTTTGACAAATGAAGAGAATTCAAGAGGATTTCAACTCGGAGAAAGAACATCTTCAGGCGAGACAATTTCCATCACAGCAGGGACGGAATTAAGACTCCTGCTGCTCCGGTTGATGGATGACATATTTGAGGCAGGAACCTCACACCCTGATCTTCTCCGTTAAAAACATCAATGTTTCAGTAACCCACGAGGAAACACTTTCTGGGGTCGACAAACGTTACAAACCATTAACTCATTAAGAGGCGACCGTTCAACCATTAAAGACGTCTTCATGTCGTCCCTCATTAGACTTTAGTGCCACTAGTTTCGACGCCTTTCGTGGTGAAGCGTCAGGTCCAGAGAATCCCAGCTTTGTCTCGGGCTGTGTGAACTTAAGAGCTGTAACTTCTCAAACTCTCTCTAAATATTGACCTTGGACTCGGGCCCAGATCCCCGCGTCCGTTCTGAAACGTAATCTTTCTTCCTCTTCAACGGGCGACTTGTTCATGCAGTTTTATCAGGGAGACAAATGAAAACCTTTTTCCACCTCCACTGTGTGGAGTCAGAACGTCTTCATGAAGATTTTACATTTTTCAAGTCGATTCGAGACTAGGGATGGGTCGAAAGAAACCCAAAAGAAACCACATTCTTGTGAGCTGAACACCCCAGTACTGGTACCGAAACCTTCACTTTGAATTACGTTCCTGAACAATACTTTCTTCAAAACCAATTTTTAAGATCAGTTCTAACAAGAGAAAATGACATAGTACAAAAATTAAGTTGCATTTTTAAGCTTTGGGACATTTTCGACTCAAAGTTGTTTTGTTTCTAATTTCCAATGAAAACACTTTTTTAACAAATTAATTTTATCTTAAAGTGATAGTTCACCCAAAATTCAAACTTCACTCATTTTCTACTCACCCTGATGTCGACTAAGAGTTGGGATTATGTTCAGAGTAATCTGTTCTTTTCTAGAGTTATAGACAAAAATGTTTGTTCATTTTAATGTAGCGACTGGAGCTCAATACCGTCTTACTGCTCGTCTGTAACGTCCATCTTGTATTGAAGCCTCGACATGAGGAATTGTTCCTAAAATACAATTTCTTAAGATTTGTGCCGTCAGAAAGACTTAAAATAGAGACTTATTTAAATTTTTTAGAAAAATTCCTCATGTTGAAGCTTTTTGGATGAAGACGAAGACAACTGAGCTCCAGTCGCTACATTAAAATGAACAAACATTTTTGTCTATAACTCTAAAAAAGAACAGATTACTCTGAAAATAATCCCAACTCTTAGTCGACATGAAGGTGAGTAGAAAATGAGTGAAGAAGCTTGAATTTTGAGTGAACCATTTCAAGTTTTGATCACAAGTTTGTACTGAAACTTGGCATCGAAAGATGAAACATGTTCCAATACTGCTTGGTCAGAACTACAAACGAACTTGGATCCGATACCAAGCCCTATCTCAGACCAAACAAAGGTTCTCGGTTCTCTTCTCGTACCAATATGACTTCTTCTCATCGCCTCTTCTACTCAGTACTAACACTACTCTTCTATTACTCAGTCCATTTCTCTCGCTTTAAAACTCTTTGGATAACGAGAACCTACACAGACTATTCTGGAGACATTGGCAGCAAAGACAAGCTCTCCTCGAACCCAGCATCATCCGTTATTCCGGTCCAAATTCTAGACTATGTCAACTCCAAACTCCTCTGACCTCCTGTGCTGTGTCTCAAATCGCATACTACTCTTAGTATGCTAGAAGTTAGTATGCATCAGTTTAGTGTACATACTAACTAGTACGCAAATTCTCCACAGATAGTATGTCTCAAATCAAACTCTACTGCTACACACTAACCGGAGATCACATGACAGCTTCTTCTTCTACTTCTATTTAACGATGTTTCAAGCAGCTGTTTGAACGCTATCGCCACCTGCTGGCAGCACGTATTGCAACTTTGGAAAAAGAAATAAAGAAAAAATATGAGAATCTAAATAATCGCGAGATATTTAAGCTGGTATCAGCAGCGAAGACGTGTTTATCCTCCTACTGCTGCTGAAAATACACCTGTAAGTATATGAATATATATGCATTTATATATGACTTAACTTCCGTTTAAAACGTCACTAAGATGGCGGCTGTTTAGGGTGGTTAGTGTCCATTGAACCATGCTCAGTTTTGTGGGCGTGTTAGTACGCCAATTTAGTGTGCATGGCGCACTAGATTTCGCATACTAAGAATTGAGACGCACTAACGCACTAAAAATACTAACTTTTAGTACGCTAGTATGCGATTTGAGACACAGCACTGGTCTTGCTTCTCTAGAATACTACAGCTGGTCTTCAACCTCTCCAGGTTCTCCCGCACTTGACTGACAGCTGCCACCACTGGATCATCATCATCATCCTCCAGAGTCACCTTCATCATCTTATAATGATTCCTAGAGCAGGTCTTTCTCTACATGTCCACACAGTTGTTCCAGCATGAATACTGACCGTCGTTCCCTTGAGCAGGTCAAGCATCATGAGAGGTCATGATGTTCGGTCCACGATGGCGTGGTTTCGGTCTCACATCAAGATAGCTTGGTTTAGTTACACGACCGCGGCGGCGAGGCCGTCGGGCTCTGATGTCTTCTGTCAGTCACCAGCAGTGGGCGACGGCGGAGGCGGAACGTGAGCCGACACGGTCCGTGTAGCGACATGAATAAGACAAGAGGGGAAAGTATAATGAACATGGAGGTTCACTTACCCACGTAAGTGACACCTGCTGACTGACAGGCGGGGTGCAGACCCGAGGACCTGGAACACATCGAGGTCCGGGTCAGGTTGTGTTTGGATCATCGAGACTCGACGTGAACATTCTCTATCTGCTGTGAACGAGACATTCAATGATTTGTGTCAATATTGTCAGACGAGCAGAAGAGGTCGGAGGTCGGAGGTCCATGTATGTGTAACTGTCAAAGTAACAAAGTTTATTTTTTAAGACACTTGTAATTCATGGCATGATGTAGGGGGCAGTGTTGAGCCCAGTGCTGTGTCTCAAATCGCACTCTTCTCTAAGTGCACTTCTTCACAGTACACTGTAAGACAGTATACTTACTTGAACAGTGCGCTCATTTTGACAGCGTAGTACTGTCTAGAATCAAACTCTGCTGCTACACACAGGAAATGACTCGACAGTTTCTTCTTCTACTACTTTTTAACACTGATTGAAACCAGCAGGTTTAATATTAAAGAAGCCAAACTAAAGAACTAAATGAATTAAATGATGCAGAAAAAAGACTTGTTCATTTTTGGGAACGAGACTCAATGAACTAAGTCACAGAACTGAACCGTTTCTCCCACCACTATTGAAAAGTAGTGACGTACTTTCTGTTTAGCGTCATCTACGTCACTAAGATGGCGGTCGTCGAGGGTGGAAAGTGTCCATCGATACACACTCAATTTTCTGGACGTTTGCAAAGTCACACAAAAAATGGGAACCAAACACTTATTTATGAACTCTTAGAGATTCTGTTGTGATACCATTGTTTTAATAAACAAAATGGCTTTTAACGTGTCTTTTTAAAAAGGCCTTCAATAACAGTTTACATGCGTCATGTTAGAGAATCTGCCAAAAGAAAAGTCGACTTATCAGTGCATCAGTTGCTTTTAACACGTTTGGTGTTACATCCCAAAAACATTAATGAGTTGATCTTTACAAAATAAATAAAATCCTGTTGAGCTAAAACCCCCCAAAAACACATCCTGGTGAGCTAAAACCCCCAAAAAACACATCTTGGTGAGGTAAACCCCAAAAAACACATCTTGGTGAGGTAAAACCCCCCAAAAAAACACATCTTGGTGAACTAAACCCCCCAAAAAACACATCTTGGTGAGCTAAACCCCCCAAAAAACACATCTTGGTCTGCTAAACCCCCCAAAAAACAATACTTGGTGAGCTAAACCCCCCAAAAAAACACATCTTGGTGAGCTAAACCCCGGAAATACACATCATGGGGAGCTAAACCCCCCCAAAGAAAAACATCTTGGTGAGCTAAACTCCCCAAAATAAACACAACTTGCTGAACTAAACCCCAAAAAACATATCTTTGTGAGCTAAACCCCCCAAAGAAAAACATCTTGGTGAGCTAAACCCCTGAAAAAACACATCATGGGGAGCTAAAACCCCCCAAAAAACACATCATGGTGAGCTAAACCCCCCCAAATAAACACAACTTGCTGAACTAAACCCCAAAAAACATATCTTTGTGAGCTAAACCCCCCAAAAAACACATCTTGGTGAGCTAAACCCCAAAAAACACATCTTTGTGAGCTAAACCCCCCAAAAAACACATCTTGGTGAGCTAAACCCCAAAAAACACATCTTTGTGGGCTAAACCCCCCAAAAAACACATCTTGGTGAGCTAAACCCCAAAAAACACATCTTGGTGAGCTAAACCCCAAAAAACACATCTTGGTGAACTAAACCCCAAAAAACACATCAAAAAAAAATGTAATATTGATTTTTTCTCCTCTTTTGTCTGATGAATATATATATATATAGAGATCGAGAGAGAGAGAGAGAGAGAGAGAGAGAGAGAGAGAGAGAGAGAGAGAGAGAGAGGAGAGGGAGAGAAAATTCGAGTGAATGTTGAACTATTTTGAACTATTTATTATCATATATTTAGATATTATTTTAATTATTTCTAAATAATCTCATTTTAATTTTTAAATATAATAACGACTGATTCCACCTCAAACATAGATTATTTAAATTCTTATATATATATATATGACACTTTTTATAAATAATATATTCCTGAAAATAATATAATTTAATAAAAGTTACATCTGTATCAAAATGAACAACTATTTTATTATGAGTCTTATATTCATTATGAATCTTGATTTTAAAATTATAAGTGTTGTTTTTTAAATGAATTGTATATATTGATACGTTGATAATACTGTATTTCTATATCAGCCTTTACATGACACTGATATTTTAACTTTGTTGTTCCGTGAGCAGAGAGACCCATGAAGGCCTGACGTTCAAACGTCTCGTGTCATTAGCAGCGAAGAGACTGTTTTAGAAAAGCTCTGGTGAGTCAACGGCCCTCGGCCTGTGGATTATGTAAAAGTCCGGAGCAGCAGAGTCACGTTCTGTGGACACATGAGCCTCACATTCATGCTGACGCTCGAGCTGCTCGGCCCAGAGATCCAGGCGCTTCCTTCTGCACCGGTTTGAAGAAAAATCACAGACTTGAGTCGTTGTTGGGACTTTTTTATTCTGCTTGGAATGTGGCTGAGATGAGGATCAGCTCCTCAAAGTCTGAGGTCATGGTTCTTACTTGGATTATGATGATATAAATAATAAATGGAATAGATTAGGAGAAATAAAACAGTAGTTGTTGTTTCTTACAACACACTTCACTTAATATTCTATACATTATCCATAATAATCTTCTGTAAAAAAACGTAAATACTTTTTTATTTCTTTAATAAATGTCGACTTTTATCAACATTTTAACTCAGAGTAACATATGGAAGTATATCAGTGTCGTCGGAATATTGAATGATAATTAATTAATTATTTTTTAAATAATTGTTTAATAATTTCCATTTTTGAAAGTTTAAATCATTTTTTAACAATTAAATAAAAAATTGAATATTTTCATTGTATTTATTTACACATAGAGTTTGATATTCAAATTTTATATTATTCAAAAATTAATTTCGAATCAATCTTTTTTTTTAAAGCCCTTTAAATGCGATATAAAAATCTTGGTTTAATCGTGCAATTGGACAATAAAAATAATAAAAAATCTAATTATTTTAATTAGAATAAAAAATAAATGAATATCAAACTTTTTGTACAGAAAAAATAAATGAATTGAATTAAAAACTTTTTTTTCTTTTATTAAATTGTTTGAAAAAAACGTATTCAACTTGTCAATATATAAACAATTATTAAATCATTAAATACATTCATAAAAAACGAAATGAATCTTAAAAAAACAACAACTAAGTTTCATAGTAATAATAAAACTTCCATAGACCTCATGAAAAGTTGGAGGTTTTTTTTGGTGCATGTTTTTAATAGTATTTTCTAAACAGTTTAAATGGTGATAATCCTAATTTATTTGTGGAATATCAAGTGATGTAAAAAACCTTATTCCTCTGAGATGGAGAAAAAAAAAGTACACTGTTTTCCACCCATGACGCACACAACTACACACGCATAACTATACATGGAGTTGAATAAATGTACAACATGTGCAACATACAGTCGCACACAAGAGGATTTAGCGATGTGAGCACGTGTGTGTTGAACAGAGCAGTCGTGACATTAAGTTACGTAACGCACGAGACCCACAGAACACACACACACACACACACTCACACACACTTTGGCTCATGGGAACTGGAGTGAGAAGAACGATCCGTCATCGCCTCCATTACGAGCCGACAATCTTCCCCGAGAGACTCCAGGCGTTCAGGATGAGGTCGTTTCCTTCGTTTTCTTTTTCCAAATAAGCTGATCAAGGATTTTCGGTTCGTCCAGAGTTTCGTGTGTTTCTGCGACACTTGAACGTTTCTTCAGATACTTTCACGACTTCATCTCCGAGTCGTCCAGAACACACGCTCGTCCATGAAGTCGGTCCACGTGTGCAGGTTGGTTTCACACGTACTTATCAACACGTATGACGTCTACGAGTATTTTGAGAGAGTCCAGTAAAGTCTATATTCGTCCTCCACGACCTGAAAACATGACCCTCGCGTGCGTGACCTCGACCTTCGGCTGAGAAACAAGACCAGATTCTCACTTTTGCCGTCTTCACCGAACTGTCGTCTCTCCATGAGTGTGTCCTGGGTCTGCCCCGGGACCTCCTCCCAGTTCTCACGGCATCTTCAACTGTCTTCTCGTGCAGGAGCAGGTTCTACTCCAGGTTCCTCCCAGATGACTCAGCTTTTTATCTCCAGTTGGATTTGATCAAAGCTGGTTCAATTAGTTTTTTGGAATCACTTGATATTTTCCCCCCTAAAAAAACCTAAATAGTGCAAAAAGGTTTTTAAGGTAAGACAGGTATCGCAAAAAACAGAGACTATTTCACACCAGGGGTCCCTGAACCTTCTCCTGTGAGGGCCACGTTACTTTTCCCGTCCCTGATGAGGCTCCAGGGGGGTTACGATCACAAAAATGCATTGATTTCCAGAAAGACACACATGACTTATTAACCCCTTCAAGGTTCTTCACAGACGAAAGTCTGGAATTCAATGATAACAATAAACAATAACCAAAGAACCCATTAACTGATCATTTGAGGCCATTACAGTTATCACTAGATAACCATGACCTAGGGTGTGTCCCAAATCGTACACTTTATTTTGTGAGTGCACAAGTGCATCCCGATGAGCAGTGTACAAAAATGTAGTGCGCAGTGAGCACTCAAATTGAGTGTGGATCGATGGACACTTTCCACCTTTAATGTCCGCCATCTTAGTGACGTAGATGAAGCTAAACTGAAGCTAAACTGAAGCTAAACTGAAGCTAAACTGAAGCTAAACTGAAGCTAAACTGAAGCTACGTCACTGATGAAGCGTCTTCGGAGCAGATACTGACGTAAATGTCTCGAGAAAACACGCATTTTACCACAAAACAACACAACAAAAGTAATAACAAAATGAAACACAACTTAATAACTTGTTTCAATTGGAGAAAAGTTTTTCAACGACTGGTTGCAATAAGTGTTAAAAAGTAGTAGAAGAAGAAGTTGTCGAGTCATTTCCTGTCAGTGTGTAGCAGCAGAGTTTGATTTGAAACTACACTGTTGAAATTTGCACACTGTGCAAGTAAGTGCACTGCTTTACAGTGTACTGTTTTGTGTGTTTGATCAGGAGTTCTGTGGTTGAAGCTGGACTCACTGGTGACAGTTGCTGAGAGAAGATCTCTGGACGAACTACTTTCCATCATGGATGATGACATCATCCTCTGAACACTGTCATCAGCGAACAGAGAAGCAGATGGAGCACGAATGCTCCTCCCATGATGCAACACTAATAGACTCAGGGACTCTTTCATTCCTCATGATATTAGACTGTTTAATTCGGAGTTTGGGGGCAGGAGTGAAGCGAAAAGATGATATTCCATGTTAATCTTTGTATCTTTTTTCTTAGTGTTTGTGTGTCATTTTGTTCTTTTATTGCACTTTGTTTTTGTTCTCGTTTCATGAATCTATCGTCTGTGTTGCTGGAAAACAATTTCCGGAAGGAGACGTCCAGAGGATCGATAGAGTTGATCCATGGATCTAAAACAGTGCACTTAGAGAAGCGTTCGATCTGGGACTCAGCACTTCAACCTTCACAGCACATCAGTTTTGTCTTTTGGCTCAGCTCTTTCATGCGACTGGGAACCGTGGTCTCGACCTCATGAGGAGCCGATCCTCGTGTCCTTGAAGAGCGAACTGGCTTCATCGTAACTCTTGGACTGCGACGACCAGAAGGAGAAGGTGTGGCGGCGACAGCTGTCGGCGGCGACGCCTCGCCGTCCCGTTGGAAGCGCGACACGTAAACACCAGGTCTGCGGCCACGAGTCAGCAGACACGCCGTGATATTTCTGACACCTCGCGGCGAGCGGCGGCGGCTCGTTGTCCTGCTGCTCAAAGTCACCTCGCCGTCAGATTCCAGCGGCCTCGTCAAAGGTTTATTTTTGTTGACGCGGCGAAGTGTCGCGGGTCGTTCTGCTGCTTCGTCTTCTCACTTTCATACGGGCGTCGAATTCAAGTGTTTCCGAGATGATTTTTAACCTCCATTGTGTGTTTTTGACAGTCGTTGACATGAACGTTCTTCTCTCTCCTGCACTGAGGCTGAGCTTCAATACGTCCACAAACTACAGCTGTTCCTCCTTTTTATGAGTAGTTTTATTCTCTGGTCATATTTTTTAAAAACTCAATCATTTATCATGTTGTTTATTATTTTCATCAAAGACTAAATACCTTAAAATTCTATTTCCACTTATTTGACTTGAAATAAAACAAGTTTTTGATCTATTTTAACTAATAAACTAATCAACACCATTGCAGGGAAAGTGTCAAGACAACACAAGGGATACCACAAACCCATTCGTTTTTCGGGGCCTTCGGGTCACCTTGATACAGAGACAACACAAGGGATACCTCAAACCCATTTGTTTTCGGGGCCTTCGGGTCACCTTGATACAGAGACAACACAAGGGATACCTCAAACCCATTTGTTTTCGGGGCCTTCGGGTCACCTTGACCCAGAGACAACACAAGGGATAACACAAACCCTATTTTTTTCAGGGCCTTCGGGTCACCTTGAACCAGAGACATCACAAGGGATACCTCAAACACATTTGTTTTCGGGGGGCCTTCGGGTCACCTAGACCCTGAGACAACACAAGGGATACCACAAACCCATTTGTTTTCGGGTCACCCTGACCCAGAGACAACACAAGGGATACCACAAACCCATTTGTTTTCAGGGCCTTCGGGTCACCTTGACCCAGAGACAACACAAGGGATACCTCAAACACATTTGTTTTCGGGGCCTTCGGATCACCTTGACTCAGAGACAACACAATGGATACCTCAAACCCATTTGTTTTCGGGGCCTTCGGGTCACCTTGACCCAGAGACAACACAAGGGATAACACAAACCCATTTGTTTTCGGGTCACCCTGACCCAGAGACGACACAGGGGATACCACAGACCCATTTGTTTTCGGAGCCTTCGGGTCACCTTGACCCTGAGACAACACAAGGGATAACAAACCAGTAGTTTGCTGCAGAAATACAGTCTTTAATGTAAAAACACACAAAGACCTCATGAAATAAATACTTTGGATTATTCTCATGGTACATTTTTGGCATTTTAACGTTTCATAAATGTGTGTTTTTGACTGTTTTTCCTGAGCAAAGACTCATGTTGACACAGTCTGGAGTATAATTGAGGAAAATCCCATAAAACCTGTTTTAATAATTTGTTAATAATATGTTTTTTTTTTTTTATTTAAATGGTGTAATCTGTGATATTTTTCTGCTTTTTTTTTACCGCGACAGAAAAGACATTTCGTGTTTTGAAGATCAGAACTTGATCCAACGTGGAAGTACAAGCTTCAATATGTTAGAGATTTAAAAATATATATTATTTTGTCACATTTACAGATGACGTCAGCGACTGTAGATGTTCGTCCTCGACTGTATGAACCCACAGACCAACAGGAGGCTCTCGGGTTCACACTCCAGCGCCGGAAAATAATCTCGCACACGCCGGGATCCGAACCAACGGCCTTGGAATAGCTCGGACCACATCAGAGAAATTCTCCGCTGCAGTGTGAACTCTGGACAATGAAGTCATTAAGCGTGTATGTGTTGGCGGTGCTGGAGAATCCACTGACATCACGTCTGAAGACACTCGAGTCCGTCGGCGCTGGAACTTCACAGAGACGCTCCAGTTGGCCTCGGCCAAGTCCAACACCTGACACGGAGTCCAGGGACACGTGGTGTGTCTGGGCACGAGGTCTCGGGTTAGTTTATGACTTGACAGGAGAAGCAACTTGAAGAGATGGTTCACCTCATTTTCTTCTCACCCTCATGTCCACCAAGGGTTGGGATTATTTTCATAGCAATCCCAGTTATAGTAAGTAAGTAAGTAATATTTATTTATATAGCGCTTTTCGAGACCAGGGTCACAAAGCGCTTAAACAATCAAAACAATACTCAAAAAAAAAAAGTACATACTTTAAAGATCAAGATAATACTGAGAACAACACAGGAGTTCGAGAAATTCAAGGAAAAGCCTGAACAAATAGAAACGTCTTAAGATGTTTCTTAAAGGAGTCAGTAGATCCATCAAGCGCAGAGAGAGAGAAGATCGTTCCAAAGCTTAGGAGCAACAGCCTGAAAAGATTTCTCTCCTCTGGTCCTGAACCGTGTTCAGGAACCATCAGTAGATTCTGATCCACAGACCTCAGAGCCCGAGCTGTGGTTTAAGTCTGGATCAGAATCTACTGATGGAAGGTCTGACCATGAATAGATCTGAAAGTAAGAACCAGAATTTTAAAGTTGATCCTGAAAGAAACTGGAAGCCAGTGAAGAGTTTTAAGGATCGGAGAAATGTGAGTTCTTCTACTAGAGCGAGTCAGAATTCTCGCTGCAGAGTTCTGAATCAACTGCAGGCGAGACACATCCTTCTTGTTAAGACATGAAAACAAACTGTTGCAATAGTCCAGACGAGAAGAAACAAACACATGGATTACAAGTTTAGAGATTTTTCTCAGTTGAAGGAAACAGTTTCTGGTCAGTTTTCTGCAGCGTTGAACTAGAGACAAGTCTTTATCCAATACAACACCCAGGTTTCTCAGGCTCAGTTTGACAGACTGACCTAAGTCACCCAAGTACTGACTCAACCCTGGAATCTTATCATCATGAACAATCACCAGAGTTTCAGTTTTGTCCACATTTAGCTGTTAAGTGTTTTCACTCATTGTTTGATTTCTAGCAAACAATTGACTAAGCTGTTCAGCCTCTGGGGCTCAGTTGGATCAAAAGAGCAGTAGAGCTGGATGTTATAGACAATACATTTTGCATTAATATGTTTCAGATTATAAATGTTCTTATGTCCAAATTTAAGGGCATTTACGGTATTTAAGGTGAACTTGTGATGATGTTTACCAATGATCCTGAGCTTGAATGATCCTGTTCTAGTAGAAGAACTCACATTTCTCCGGTCCTTAAAACTCTTCACTGGCTTCCAGTTTCTTTCAGGATCAACTTTAAAATTCTGGTTCTTACTTTCAGAGCTATTCATGGTCAGACCTTCCATCAGTAGATTCTGATCCAGACTTACACCCCAGCTCGGGCTCTGAGGTCTGTGGATCAGAATCTACTGATGGTTCCTGAACACGGTTCAGGACCAGAGGAGAGAAATCCTTCCAGACTGTTGCTCCTAAGCTTTGGAACGATCTCTGTGTTTGATGATCTACTGACTCCTTCAAGAAACATCTTAAGACATTCTTATTTGTTCAGGCCCGAGGATTCGACAGAAGAACTAAAATCCACTTTTCCCTCGATATACAGTATATCGAGGTTCATATTGCGCGGCTTCACCACAATTTTGGATGTGTATGTCTTTAAATATTACGGATTCTCCGCTGTATCGCCAGATCGCACGATGCATCTTGTATATACAAAAGACACAAGGGATACCACAAACCCATTTGTTTTTGCGGCCTTCGGGTCACCTTGACCTTGAGACGACACCAGGGATAGTCAAACACATTTTTTTCGTGGCCTTCGGGTCACCTTGAACCAGAGACATCACAAGGGATACCTCAAACACATTTGTTTTCGGGGGGCCTTCGGGTCACCTTGAACCAGAGACAACACAAGGGATACCTCAAACACATTTGTTTTCGGGGGGCCTTCGGGTCACCTTGAACCAGAGACAACACAAGAGATACCTCAAACACACTTGTTTTCGGGGGGGCCTTCGGGTCACCTTGAACCAGAGACATCACAAGGGATACCTCAAACACATTTGTTTTCAGGGGGCCTTCGGGTCACCTTGAACCAGAGACAACACAAGGGATACCTCAAACACATTTGTTTTCGGGGGGCCTTCGGGTCACCTTGACCCAGAGACAACACAAGGGATACCTCAAACACATTTGGTTTCAGGGGCCTTCGGGTCACCTTGACCCAGAGACAACACAAGGGATACCTCAAACACATTTGTTTTCGGGGGCCTTTGGGTCACCTTGACCCAGAGACAACACAAGAGATACCTCAAACACATTTGGTTTCAGGGGCCTTCGGGTCACCTTGACCCAGAGACAACACAAGGGATACCACAAACACATTTGTTTTAAATAATAAAGTCCTACGTACGTTTTTCAAGAACTATTTCTCACGTCGAGGCTTCAATACAAGATGGACGTTACAGTCGAGCAGTACGAAGGTATTTGGATGTTTTTAAAGTGTCTGTTTGGACGAAGACAACTGAGCTCCAGTCACTACATTAAAATGAACAAACATTTTTGTCTATAACTCTAAAAAAGAACAGATTACTCTGAAAATAATCCCAACCCTTAGTCGACATGAGGGAGAGTAGAAAATGAGGTTAGAATTCAGGGAGAACCATCACTTTAAGTCACGTTGACGAACACAGACCCTGAAGGTATCATGGGAACACAGATCCATAGATCCTGCAGGTATCATGGGAGCACAGATCCATAGATCCTGCAGGTATCATGGGATCACAGATCCATAGATCCTGAAGGTATCATGGGAACACAGATCCATAGATCCTGCAGGTATCATGGGATCACAGATCCATAGATCTTGCAGGTATCATGGGATCACAGATCCATAGATCCTGCAGGTATCATGGGAACACAGATCCATAGATCCTGCAGGTATCATGGGAACACAGATCCATAGATCCTGCAGGTATCATGGGAACACAGATCCATAGATCCTGCAGGTATCATGGGAACACAGATCCATAGATCCTGCAGGTATCATGGGAACACAGATCCATAGATCCTGCAGGTATCATGGGAGCACAGATCCATAGATCCTGCAGGTATCATGGGAACACAGATCCATAGATCCTGAAGGTATCATGGGAACACAGATCCTGCAGGTATCATGGGAACACAGATCCATAGATCCTGCAGGTATCATGGGAACACAGATCCATAGATCCTGCAGGTATCATGGGAACACAGATCCATAGATCCTGCAGGTATCATGGGATCACAGATCCATAGATCCTGCAGGTATCATGGGAACACAGATCCATAGATCCTGCAGGTATCATGGGATCACAGATCCATAGATCCTGCAGGTATCATGGGAACACAGATCCATAGATCCTGAAGGTATCATGGGATCACAGATCCATAGATCCTGCAGGTATCATGGGATCACAGATCCATAGATCCTGAAGGTATCATGGGAACACAGATCCATAGATCCTGCAGGTATCATGGGAGCACAGATCCATAGATCCTGCAGGTATCATGGGATCACAGATCCATAGATCCTGAAGGTATCATGGGAACACAGATCCATAGATCCTGCAGGTATCATGGGATCACAGATCCATAGATCCTGCAGGTATCATGGGATCACAGATCCATAGATCCTGCAGGTATCATGGGAACACAGATCCATAGATCCTGCAGGTATCATGGGATCACAGATCCATAGATCCTGCAGGTATCATGGGAACACAGATCCATAGATCCTGAAGGTATCATGGGAACACAGACCCTGAAGGTATCATGGGAACACAGATCCATAGATCCTGAAGGTATCATGGGAACACAGACCCTGAAGGTATCATGGGAACACAGATCCATAGATCCTGAAGGTATCATGGGAACACAGACCCTGAAGGTATCTTGGGAACACAGATCCATAGATCCTGAAGGTATCATGGGAACACAGATCCATAGATCCTGCAGGTATCATGGGATCACAGATCCATGGATCCTGTCGGTATCATGGGAACACAGATCCATAGATCCTGCAGGTATCATGGGAACACAGATCCATAGATCCTGCAGGTATCATGGGATCACATATCCATATATCCTGAAGGTATCATGGGAACACAGATCCATAGATCCTGCAGGTATCATGGGATCACAGATCCATGGATCCTGTCGGTATCATGGGAACACAGATCCATAGATCCTGCAGGTATCATGGGAACACAGATCCATATATCCTGAAGGTATCATGGGAACACAGATCCATATATCCTGAAGGTATCATGGGAACACAGATCCATAGATCCTGCAGGTATCATGGGAACACAGATCCATAGATCCTGCAGGTATCATGGGATCACAGATCCATAGATCCTGCAGGTATCATGGGAACACAGATCCATAGATCCTGCAGGTATCATGGGATCACAGATCCATAGATCCTGCAGGTATCATGGGATCACAGATCCATAGATCCTGCAGGTATCATGGGATCACAGATCCATAGATCCTGCAGGTATCATGGGATCACAGATCCATAGATCCTGCAGGTATCATGGGAACACAGATCCTGTCGGTATCATGGGATCACAGATCCATAGATCCTGCAGGTATCATGGGAACACAGATCCATAGATCCTGCAGGTATCATGGGATCACAGATCCATAGATCCTGCAGGTATCATGGGAACACAGATCCATAGATCCTGCAGGTATCATGGGATCACAGATCCATAGATCCTGCAGGTATCATGGGAACACAGATCCATAGATCCTGCAGGTATCATGGGAACACAGATCCATAGATCCTGCAGGTATCTTAGGGAACACAGACCCTCCGTCACCTCCTCGCAGCAGTTTTCCGTCTGTTTCAAATGAAAGACTTCAGTCTGGAATCATCTCGTCCTGAGAGAATCCCATTTCCACGGTTCCTTCACTGAAACAATCTCTCATTAACAAACGTTTAGACGCGTGTTAAGCAGCTTTAAGTCGTCAATTACAATCGCAGTCTCCCGGAGGACGGCCCGGGTTTTCGGGGATTACTGCGAAGAAAACCACGAAGAGGAGGCGCCATGACTGAGTCACAGAAGAGAACAAGAGGCTCCGTGTTCCTAAAGACTCTCAGAGCACAGAGTTGATGTCGCGGCAAAATTCCGAGAACGATCTTAAAATCATTTTAATTTGTTTTGAGTTTACAGGAGAGTAACAAGGTCAAGGTGACCCGAAGGCCCTGAAAACAAATGGCTTTGTGGTATCCCTTGTGTCGTCTCTGGGTCAAGGTGACCCGAAGGCCCCGGAAAAAAATGTGTTTGTGGTATCCCTTGTGTTGTCTCTGGGTCGAACGGAATCATAGCTTGAAAGAAGTGAGATCTGTTAGTGACTTTTGAACGGTTCAGGGGTTTCCAGTGCGAAGAACAAATCGATGGAAGCGTCAGGAGAGATATTCTCAAAAAACACTGACAGTGAGTCAATAAAACTATATATTGGATTGTTAAGGAATCATTTTTGTGTTTTCGCTTTTATGTTAAACACAACAACACAATGCAATACATTTACCATTTTACCCTTGTTAACACCAAAATGAGTTCAAATGTTGAAAGCACATAAATTACCAAAATGCACATTAATAAGAGCAAATAAATATAAGTATCACTAAGTGAATACTAGGCAAGTGGGCCCAAATATTCCCACGTTTTCTTAGCATAATTTAAAGTATACCTTACTATTCATTTAACAGATGTTTTTACATAAAATATTATTTACAAGATCAGTTGCTTATTATCACAAAGATTATATGTTTTACCTCACTTTTCCGTTCAGCCAATCACAGCTCTTGTAAGGGTGATTCTTACCTAGCAACAGGTCATCGTCACCTCTTCACTTAAATAGAAGTTTCTGTCCGTTCCTCGATCAGAGTTCTTAGAGAGAGTTCTGGAATCATCTAAAGACTCAATGAATGATCTGAACTTTAAGGATGAATGAGGAGCTACTGAGAGTACAGGCCCAGTTTTACAAGTACATCTCAAGATTATTACTATTATATGTATATTTTATATATGTATTGTAATCTGGAGATGTACTTGGAAACTTCTTAGTAAGTGACATTTCCTAAGTGTTATTCTACACTTTATTTTTTAGTTGAGCTCTTTCATATATTTATATTTGTCTTCATAGTCCCGCTCCTCATGTTTGCTAAAATAATTATACTTTCATAAGAGCTCGTCTAATCCCTTCAAATTAAAAACTGAAACGCACGACATTTACAGAATTTTAGATAATCATGCAAAGAAATTAAAATGCCATAAATATATTTTAATATATTATCACATTAGTGCATATTTAATCACGTTGGTTTGTGGCCCCCCGGGACCCTCACAGTCACGTGTCCCATTAGAAAAATGTTTTTGGACGATAAACAAGAAGTTGACTCGTGCCTCCCCTGGTGGTTGGGTTTGAAACTGCAGGAGGAATATTGCACGTTCGGTTGCTGCCATCTAGAGGCGACTTCACATCAGTTAAATACCGCTCGACAACTGGTGATAAATAGGTTATCTTTTCAAGTTTAATGTCATATTTCCTGTGATAAATTCAAGGCCTGTCCAGCAGGAGTCACCCAGACGTAAAAGAAACAACGTTTGATTTAATTTTAACACTCGACTTCTTAATTCATTTAGACATTGTTAAAAAAAAATGACAAGCATAGATTTCATTTCAATGTTTTTTTATTCAAGTTACCAAAATCCAACTGAAAGTTCATGACTCATACAAAACTATACATCCAGACAAAGGACAGAAATAAAAAGTATCCACACGTGGCATGAGCTGCTGCCAATCCATTGGCAAACAAAGAATAAAAAAACAAAATCTGTCGGGAGTCAGAGTCTTCAAACTAAAAATGGAGACGACAGATTCTCTCTGGAACAGACAAGGTTCTGCTCTTGTGTTCCCGAGAACGTTGAAGCTCCACACGCAGAGGTTTCTGCCGGGAAATTAAAAAGGTTGACGAGAAGCGGCGTTCCGGAACCGGACGAGCCGATCAGCCCACGCGGAGGGGCGGAGCTACGAGGATGACGCCGTCTCCCCTCACGAAGAGCATCGGGATGTTCCTCTTCGTCGACTGTGGAATAGATCAGTCGTTACACTTTTATTTGTTTCTTTGGTCTTCTGATCCTCCATTAAGACGCAGACTTCCTGTGCCCTACATTGTTTTTTTTAACACCATGACTGGGAACATTGTCTCCTCATCATTTAGGAAACCACTTAACAACGTGAGAAAATACACTTTGGTCTCGAGGAATCCTAACTAGAACTTCCTGACTCTCCAGGCTCCTCCACGACCAGAACAACAGTGTAATAACTTCAGGTTCACAATTTTAAAATAGTAAATTAAATCAAGGCTGCACGATATAAAATATATTGATATCGCGATGTTAGCACGTGCGATATGCATTTCAAAAACAAGTTTGATAATTTATCATTTTTATTGTATAAATCAAGCACTATTTAATGTGCACTTCGACCAATCACTGACCATGAATAGATCTGAAAGTAAGAACCAGAATTTTAAAGTTGATCCTGAAAGAAACTGGAAGCCAGTGAGAAAGAGTTTTAAGGATCGGAGAAATGTGAGTTCTTCTACTAGAGCGGGTCAGAATTCTGTCTGCAGAGTTTTGTATTAACTGCAGGCGAGACAGATCCTTCTTGTTTAAACATGAAAATAAACTGTTACAATAGTCCAGGCGAACAGACACAAACGCATGGATTACAAGTTTAGAGATTTTTCTCAGTTGAAGGAAACGGTTTCTGGTCAGTTTTCTGCAGTGTTGAACAAAAGACATGTCTTTATCAAATACAACACCCAGGTTTCTCAGGCTCAGTTTGACAGACTGACCTAAGTCACCCAAGTACTGACTCAACACTGGAATCTTATCATCAGGAACAATAACCAGAGTTTGAGTACAATTGACTAAGCTGTTCAGCCTCCAGGGCTCAGTTGTTGTTTACGTCTCCGTCCGTCTGTGTGGCGCAGATTGCAAGGCTCGGTTGCTATGGAGACGCGTCTTGCCGTCGCGCAGCTCAGTGTATATACACGGAAGTTGGACTAACTTATGATCTACTAAAACGCGAATGATCCAGTCACTCATCTCTTTCAACCTCCTTTGCTAAAGCAACATATTGTAAGAACTTTTCATCTCGTCTCAGTTGTATTCTTATAAATTTGCAGAACTTCCAAATTAGTGTAAACCTGTCCGTCTTCGCCGTATGCTGTTGTTAGCGTCAGGTCACTTATAAACGGTTATGTGTACGTGTACAAGGAGGTGGATTTATTATTGATTTGGTTAAATCGCGACTTAATATTTTTCTCCGATCATGTCGGCACAGAAGCTCGGAAATAAATGAAATATCGCATTGTTTTCCTTCTCTAAACACCCGGACCTCCCCTACAGTACTTGCAGCTACATTTTTAGGTGAAAGAAGACACCAATATGGAATATCGCACATATATCCAAAATCAAGCAGCCCTATTAATTATATATATATATATATATATCAGGAGATCAGGAGATCGAACATGTTCATTAGTTTAAATGTTTGGTATTAACATTTATTTTAAGCAACAGAAATCTTTGTCAATCCAAATTTTCTCAAGTCAAGAGCAATGAAAAAACAGACCAACAATGAACACATTTAAAGTCGATGTCAACAGACACGATTAGGTGTTAGACGTTGTGTGCACAAAGACTTAAAAACCGGCTGAATACATTAACCCTCTCACTCCTGCTCGCTCCAATATCTGAACGCCTCTTTGAGTTGTACCTTGTAAAGCTCCTCGTAAGTTTCCTCGTCGATCTCCACCGTCGTGACAGTTTCCTCTACGTCCCCGAGGATCATGTTTAGATGTTGGTCGTACGCCTGGACACCAGACAAGAGCTTGAACATGAGCTGCTTCAGGTAAAACTCTGTAGTTTCAAATATATATGTATTGATGTTTACATGAAGGCGCCCGCGAAGTTCCCGGTCGTTCCTCATCTTGACGTAGATCCTTTCATCCAGACTCAGTCGGATCAGATCCAGCGGCTCCTCAACGGCGCTGGTGGTCGGTGGCTGCAGGAGGACATTCAAGGTTCATGAGAGGTCGGCAAAGTTTACTGCTGGAGGTCGGAACAATTGTTTGATACGAAAGATCGAGAGGTTTACTACAGTTTAAGGAATGTTACTTTCAAGTTTTTTCAATACCATTTGAAATTAAATTTTCGACCAACTTAAAAAACAAGATAGAGAAAAAAGAAAAACATAACAAGATTTTTAGGTTAAGCTTTACCCAAATGTTTACTTTAATATAAAATACGTTTTGAAAAAATGTACTCCACAAAGTACTCGTTGCCTAGTACTGCGTTCGGCCTGATGAATTTTTTTTAATTTGAACTTTTTCATGTTTCCGGAAGAAAACTTGTTTTTAAGGATCGGCAAAACCCTGGATAGACGAGAATAGTAAGTAAGTAAAGGTTATTTGTAAAGATCTTTCTAGACCAGGGTTACAAAGAGCTTTAACAATCAAAAACAATACACAGTTAAAATATATTCTTTAAAAGGCCAAGACACATAAGACAAACAAAGGAGTCACAGAAATGATACAAATAAAAAAGTCTTGAGACGCTTCTTAAAGCAGTCAGTAAACACAGAGAGAGAGGAAGATCGTTCCAAAGCTTAGGAGCAACAGCCTGGAAGGTTTTCTCTCCTCTGGTCCTGAACCGTGTTCAGGAACCATCAGTAGATTCTGATCCACAGACCTCAGAGCCCGAGCTGGGGTGTAAGGCTGGATCAGATCACTGATGGAAGGTCTGACCATAAATAGATCTGAAAGTAGGAACCAGAATTTTAAAGTTGATCCTGAAAGAAACTGGAAGCCAGTGAAGAGTTTTAAGGATCGGAGAAATGTGAGTTCTTCTACTAGAGCGGCTCAGAATTCTCGCTGCAGAGTTTTGCATTAACTGCAGGCGAGACAGATCCTTCTTGTTTAAACATGAAAATAAACTGTTACAATAGTCTAAACAAGACACAAACACATGGATTACAAGCTCCAGATCGTGTTGTGACATCATTTTCCGAAGTATAATATACAGTTGAAGGAAACATTTTGTGGTCAGTTTTCTGCAGTAGTCTCATTCATCCACATCACTTTAATGAAAATTAGTCGTTAAAGTTTTGATCCATTCTTATTTCTACAAAATGTCTTAATGCGATTTATTACAAGAACTAAAATATTGAAAAAATACACATTACATGAAACGTGTTTAACATATGTTGAAGGAAAATTCACTCCATTACTTTTGCTTCATCTAAAGTTTATTTAATCTAAAGATGAGCAAGAATTCCTGCTCAAATAGTTTAAATGTTTCAGGTACATTCTTTCTAAATGATGGGTCAAGCAAAGCAGGTTCCAACAAGCCCGCACCCTGGACCAACAAACCATTTGCATACATCCTACAATGTATTCCAGCTGCTAGACTAACTTGTGAATACGGTTAAGCATGTGTTCAGTAAAATAAATCGACATTATATTTGCAAGACACACGTTTGGTTGCTCCAACAGAAGCTAACAGTTAGCCATGCTAGGTAGTTTGACAGGCCCCGGCGCTGTCAAACCAGCCTTAAAACACACCGAACCCGTTTCGAATGAATGTAAATATGACGACTAACGTCACGGATTCGTCCTGAAACACAGAAAGCAGCATTTATTGCACATTTTAACAGCGACAAGCGCGAAAAACTCTGACCTGTTCAACTTCGTCCGCCATGTTGCTGCTCGAGTCTGCGCGTCACCGACGCGCGCGCTCAACCGAACACGGGTTGCCAGGCTCGAGGAAAAGACACAACGCCACGTACAAAATATCGCGTTACCGCCGGATTTGTTAAATGATAAAAATTGTCAACAATTAGATCGCTTTTGGCAAAATGTCAAACTTTGAATGAGTGACTGTCGAATTTGACGCGACAAAAAACGACTACTTTTGACGTGTTGGTCATCGTTTAAAGCTTCAACTGCTACTGCGCATGCGTACAACGGGACCTGGCAACCCTGGCTGGATAAAGGAAGGACCGTTCTTCTTCACATCCTCTTCCAGGCTTTTCCATCGTCCACGTCCACGTCGTGGGTCAGAGGAATAGGTGAGTTTGATTTCCTCCTGACTTCATTTTCTCAAAAACACTCATGTTCGATCAGGTTTCGCTTCCCATCATCGCTCGGTCGTGTTCTCCACACACCTGTGAAAACAAAGGTTAATGTCAAGTTGAACATAATGCTGTGATTCCAAAAATCTACAGTTTTATTTAAACGGATGAACTCGTTGAAGGAGTTAAAACCGTTGTAAAGATGAATGAATCCTCAATAAACAATAACATGTGTCATTCTTTTGCCACGTTAATGATTGATTGTCCGCCATGATGCTCGTTCATAAACACACGACGTCAGAAGTTTGAGATGAAGCTTCCGAGGTTGTTTTTTTTTTGAACCAGACAAACGTATTTTTCTAGATAAGTTTGAGTGGATTTTATTTTCTTCAACATCATATCAAGATGATTCACACATAAAAAAGGCAATAATTAATTTATTGAACGAAACTGACAAATGTAAAAATGTCTTCCTGTGTCTCGTGGCTCCTCCCCCTCCTCGGCCTGACCGGTCCAGCTCTCAGTACTGGTTCTGGTTCAGGTGTGTCTGAGGAGGCAGATCAGGGCAGTGGTGTTACCCATTCCACCCTCAGCTGCAGCGTCGCTCTGCGGTGGAAGAGATCCCTGCGACACTCTTTCTGTGGAGACCATGTTCCTGGATTAACATCTCGTTTCCTGCAGGGACGTGGATGGAGGTCATGGAGGCAGAAGAAGAAAGAATGAAAGAGAGGAAGGAAGGAAGTCGAAGTGGACTCATAAAAGTTAATTATTATTGAAAGGTGTCTTGTCGATAACCTCGGGGTTTCTATCAGTCTGCTGTCCCGATCATAATGATTGTTTAATTAGTTGTAATGTGTTTGTATTCATTTATTTAATACACCAATTTAATGGTAAATTCTCTTTATTTCATTTTAATGTATTACATTTTTATTCTATTAGTTTAAAGTGTATTCGTATTATTATTATTATTATTGTATTCTGTACTGCCACTTTAACAACTTCCTGTGTTGTGTTTACAATACTGGCAATAAAAGTTTTCTAATTCTGATCATAAACTTAAAAGTATCTGTTTTGGTTTTTTTATGTTTCATTTTCTGTAATTGCATTTGAATCAAGTTTACGTTTCAGATTTAATTAAATTATCATTTAAATTGAAATGTGTTTTTTTTTTTTTCCATTCGTTACCAATAAAGTTCTATCCAAGGAAGAACCTCACCTCTGACGTGGACCGGAAGTTCAATTTCTTTTTTTTTCAACAACGTCCTGTCGGCGTCAACAATGTGATTATAATGTCTGCCAGCAGAGGGCGACAGAATCCATACAATTCACGTGCACGTTTAATCGTTTACTACACACACACACACACACACACACTGACTCAGTTCAGACGTCAGTCATCTGAATGTTTGATATCAGAACCTGTGACGGTCCAAAAATGACGTCACTTTAGATTCCATCACTCTGACGCTCGCTCTAGTCACTGATGCGTTCAAGTACATCTTGGACATTTGAGTGATCTGAGCTCTTCAGAAGAGTTTTGACGTCACAACAAAGGATAATTATTTTAACTGTTTTCTGTTCGTCAAAATGTGTCTCAGAAAATAACATCTATTTTAACTTAAGGCATACGTTGAAGGTTCTCTAAGTACAGAGTAACACATGAAACAATTATTTTACTTTAATTCGTGAACACGTTCAGCAGCTTAACTTGAGTCCATATACTTTTAATTCTGCGACCTTTATTGGCCCACAGGCCATGACCAAGAGTCGTAGCTTCTGTTTCAAACTTTATTAACAGTCACAGTGACAATGTTGAAGTTACGAGGTAGAAACACTAGAGGGCGCGCTTAGAATATTTAGAGTCAGAATCTCTTCAAAAATGTTTTGAAACTTCTGCATCTTCATCTTCATCATCA
>NC_141827.1:7274798-7349798 GCF_982586985.1 Callionymus lyra | reverse complement strand
GAGCGAGTTGGTGACCCACACCAGCCCGAGCACCGTGTAGGTCTTCTTGATGGTGCAGATCTTGGTGTGGTGCAGCGGGAACATGATGGCCACGTAAGACTCCAGGCCCATGAGGGCCAGCGTGAGCGGCATGTTCAGGTTGACCAGGATGGCGGAGACGATCAGCAGAAGGCAGAGCGAGCCGTTGAAGCTGTGGATGGTGAAGCTGATCACCTGCAGGATGGCGAGCAGGCAGAGCAGGATGATGTCGTTGACCACCAGGTGGATGAAGATGATGTAGCGAGGGTTGGTGTTCAGCACCTTCACACACGGAAGGACAGCAGCGCCTTCAAGTTAAATAACATTTCAAACGTTGAAACTTTTATCATTTCTCTATTGAAAAGTTGAATTTGTTCAACCCTTGTGTTAACTCAGGGTCAAGGTGACCCGGTCGCCCCGAAAACAAATATGTTTGATGTATCCCTTGTTTTGCCTCAGGGTCAAGGTCTATTATACCTACGCTTTAATATTGAATTTAAAAAGACGATGAGCGGCTCAGGGCTCGACTAGATTAGTCTGTTAAGATCCCACTATTACACAGACATTTTCAAACGGAATTGAAAAATCCACAAATAAAAACAAATAGAATCTACATATTCTATTCTTCCAGTAGTATCAGAATATCAAACACTATGTTTAAAAAGATTAAATTTAAGTTTAAAGTGAATTGTTTTTTAAAAATATCTCAAAATGTAACCTTTTAATATCAAAAATGTTGAATTAAATGATTAAAAAACAACTAAAGGCATAAACGACAACAACATTTGTCCCACTGACCTGGTACTGCCTGAAGGTGTGGATCAACAGTCCGTTGAAGCAGCTGATGGAGGCGCACAGGATCACCGTGATGGAGTTCTCCACCATGAACACGGACCATCTCTCCGGGGCCGCTCCGGTCGTCAGGTTCCTGGAGACGTTCATTTCTGTGACGGAGAGAGAGTCTGGACTTGGACCGGGTTGGCGGTCCGGCCTGCAACGACCCGGGAACGGAACTGAATGAATGAAGGTGAGAGAGAAGCTCATATGGATGCATTTATCAAGCAGGAATGTGAAAACATGTGCGTCTACTTCGTCAAGATCATGACAGAAACGATGAGTCAGCATGTCATAGAAGATAAGGTCACATTGATGAAAACATGGAGATACTTGAAAATGCTTCTGTTATGAGGGCGCTGGTGTCCGTCCCAGCTACTCAGGGTGAGCTCTGCACGTTTCTGAGCAGTAGGGAGGAAACCTGAGTGGAAGCAAGAACGAGGGAGAAACAAACTGAGAAGAATAAACGTCTTCTCTTGTTTGTCCAGTTACTGGTTCTTAGAATAAACTGGAGGGACTGAGATGAGGATATTAACTTCACTAATAATAATTAACTAAACAACAATTTTTATTTTCAAACCTGCCTGAGGTGTCGACTGCTGGGTGACGAGAGGGAGCAGCGGAGCTCCACCAGTGTGATGAAGATGAAGATGAAGATGATAAAATAGATAAAATAAAGATGAAGATGAAGACAAAGACGAAGACGAAGATGATAAAAAAGATAAAATAAAGATGAAGATGAAGACAAAGACGAAGACGAAGATGATAAAAAAGATAAAATAAAGATGAAGATGAAGATAAAGATAAAGATAAAGATAAAGATAAAAGATGAAGACGAAGACGAAAAAAAGATAAAATAAAGATGAAGAGGAAGATAAAGATAAAGACGAGGATGAAGATGAAGACGAAAAAAAGATTAAATAAAGATGAAAATAAAGATAAAATTAAGATGAAATAAAATATGAAATAAAGATGAAAAAGAGGATGAAGATGCAGATGAAAAGCTAAGGATGAAAATCAAGATAAAGATGAAGATGAAGATAAAGATAAAGATAAAGATAAAGATAAAGATAAAGATAAAGATAAAGATAAAAGATGAAGACGAAGACGAAAAAAAGATAAAATAAAGATGAAGAGGAAGATAAAGATAAAGACTAGGATGAAGATGAAGACGAAAAAAGATTAACTAAAGATGAAAATAAAGATAAAATGAAGATGAAATAAAATATGAAATAAAGATGAAGAAGAGGATGAAGATGAAGATGAAAATAAGAGGAAGCTAAGGATGAAAATCAAGATAAAGATGAAGATGAAGATGAGGATGAAGATGGTGTAGCTGCAGAGTCATAACTCTGGTGCCGGTCAGTCCAGTCCACTGTGACTCATGCAACCAGGACCACAGCAGGACCAGACCTGAGTTCAACCTGAGCCACAGGTGGAGTCAGAACCTGCTGTAGCTCGTCTGGACTCTTATAGACCCAGATGCTGTAGGTGTGTGTGTGAGTGTGTATGTCACAGTTGTGTGTGAGAGTGTAGATGTGTGAGTGTGTATGTCACAGTTGTGTGTGAGAGAGTAGATGTGTGAGTGTGTATGTCACAGTTGTGTGTGAGAGAGTAGATGTGTGAGTGTGTATGTCACAGTTGTGTGTGAGAGAGTAGATGTGTGAGTGTGTATGTCACAGTTGTGTGTGAGAGAGTAGATGTGTGAGTGTGTATGTCACAGTTGTGTGTGAGAGAGTAGATGTGTGAGTGTGTATGTCACAGTTGTGTGTGAGAGAGTAGATGTGTGAGTGTGTATGTCACAGTTGTGTGTGAGAGAGTAGATGTGTGAGTGTGTATGTCACAGTTGTGTGTGAGAGAGTAGATGTGTGAGTGTGTATGTCAGAGTTGTGTGTGAGAGTGTAGATGAGTGAGTGTGTATGTCACAGTTGTGTGTGAGAGTGTAGATGTGTGAGTGTGTATGTCACAGTTGTGTGTGAGAGAGTAGATGTGTGAGTGTGTATGTCAGAGTTGTGTGTGAGAGTGTAGATGAGTGAGTGTGTATGTCACAGTTGTGTGTGAGAGAGTAGATGTGTGAGTGTGTATGTCACAGTTGTGTGTGAGAGAGTAGATGTGTGAGTGTGTATGTCACAGTTGTGTGTGAGAGAGTAGATGTGTGAGTGTGTATGTCACAGTTGTGTGTGAGAGAGTAGATGTGTGAGTGTGTATGTCACAGTTGTGTGTGAGAGTGTAGATGTGTGAGTGTGTATGTCACAGTTGTGTGTGAGAGAGTAGATGTGTGTGTGTATATGTCACAGTTGTGTGTGAGAGAGTAGATGTGTGAGTGTATATGTCACAGTTGTGTGTGAGAGAGTAGATGTGTGAGTGTGTATGTCACAGTTGTGTGTGAGAGTGTAGATGTGTGAGTGTGTATGTCACAGTTGTGTGTGAGAGAGTAGATGTGTGTGTGTGTATGTCACAGTTGTGTGTGAGAGAGTAGATGTGTGAGTGTGTATGTCACAGTTATGTGTGAGAGAGTAGATGTGTGTGTGTGTATGTCACAGTTGTGTGTGAGAGAGTAGATGTGTCAGTGTGTATGTCACAGTTGTGTGTGAGAGTGTAGATGTGTGAGTGTGTATGTCACAGTTGTGTGTGAGAGAGTAGATGTGTGTGTGTGTATGTCACAGTTGTGTGTGAGAGAGTAGATGTGTGAGTGTGTATGTCACAGTTGTGTGTGAGAGAGTAGATGTGTGAGTGTGTATGTCACAGTTGTGTGTGAGAGAGTAGATGTGTGAGTGTGTATGTCACAGTTGTGTGTGAGAGAGTAGATGTGTGAGTGTGTATGTCACAGTTGTGTGTGAGAGAGTAGATGTGTGAGTGTGTATGTCACAGTTGTGTGTGAGAGTGTAGATGTGTGAGTGTGTATGTCACAGTTGTGTGTGAGAGAGTAGATGTGTGTGTGTGTATGTCACAGTTGTGTGTGAGAGAGTAGATGTGTGAGTGTGTATGTCACAGTTGTGTGTGAGAGAGTAGATGTGTGAGTGTGTATGTCACAGTTGTGTGTGAGAGAGTAGATGTGTGAGTGTGTATGTCACAGTTGTGTGTGAGAGTGTAGATGTGTGAGTGTGTATGTCACAGTTGTGTGTGAGAGAGTAGATGTGTGAGTGTGTATGTCACAGTTGTGTGTGAGAGAGTAGATGTGTGAGTGTGTATGTCACAGTTGTGTGTGAGAGTGTAGATGTATGAGTGTGTATGTCAGAGTTGTGTGTGAGAGTGTAGATGAGTGAGTGTGTATGTCAGAGTTGTGTGTGAGTGTAGATGTGTGAGTGTGTATGTCACAGTTGTGTGTGAGAGTGTAGATGAGTGAGTGTGTATGTCAGAGTTGTGTGTGAGAGTGTAGATGTGTGAGTGTGTATGTCACAGTTGTGTGTGAGAGTGTAGATGTGTGAGTGTGTATGTCACAGTTGTGTGTGAGAGTGTAGATGTATGAGTGTGTATGTCAGAGTTGTGTGTGAGAGTGTAGATGAGTGAGTGTGTATGTCAGAGTTGTGTGTGAGAGTGTAGATGTGTGAGTGTGTATGTCACAGTTGTGTGTGAGAGTGTAGATGAGTGAGTGTGTATGTCACAGTTGTGTGTGAGAGTGTAGATGAGTGAGTGTGTATGTCAGAGTTGTGTGTGAGAGTGTGTGTGTGTGAGTGTGTATGTCACAGTTGTGTGTGAGAGAGTAGATGTGTGAGTGTGTATGTCACAGTTGTGTGTGAGAGAGTAGATGTGTGAGTGTGTATGTCACAGTTGTGTGTGAGAGTGTAGATGTGTGAGTGTGTATGTCACAGTTGTGTGTGAGAGAGTAGATGTGTGAGTGTGTATGTCACAGTTGTGTGTGAGAGAGTAGATGTGTGAGTGTGTATGTCACAGTTGTGTGTGAGAGTGTAGATGTGTGAGTGTGTATGTCAGAGTTGTGTGTGAGAGTGTGTGTGTGAGTGTGTATGTCATAGTTGTGTGTGAGAGTGTGTGTGTGAGTGTGTATGTCACAGTTGTGTGTGAGAGAGTAGATGTGTGAGTGTGTATGTCACAGTTGTGTGTGAGAGAGTAGATGTGTGAGTGTGTATGTCACAGTTGTGTGTGAGAGTGTAGATGTGTGAGTGTGTATGTCACAGTTGTGTGTGAGAGAGTAGATGTGTGAGTGTGTATGTCACAGTTGTGTGTGAGAGAGTAGATGTGTGAGTGTGTATGTCACAGTTGTGTGTGAGAGAGTAGATGTGTGAGTGTGTATGTCAGAGTTGTGTGTGAGAGTGTAGATGTGTGAGTGTGTATGTCACAGTTGTGTGTGAGAGAGTAGATGTGTGAGTGTGTATGTCACAGTTGTGTGTGAGAGTGTGTGTGTGAGTGTGTATGTCACAGTTGTGTGTGAGAGAGTAGATGTGTGAGTGTGTATGTCACAGTTGTGTGTGAGAGAGTAGATGTGTGAGTATGTATGTCACAGTTGTGTGTGAGAGAGTAGATGTGTGAGTGTGTATGTCACAGTTGTGTGTGAGAGTGTGTGTGTGAGTGTGTATGTCACAGTTGTGTGAGAGAGTAGATGTGTGAGTGTGTATGTCACAGTTGTGTGTGAGAGAGTAGATGTGTGAGTGTGTATGTCACAGTTGTGTGTGAGAGAGTAGATGTGTGAGTGTGTACGTCACAGTTGTGTGTGAGAGAATAGATGTGTGAGTGTGTATGTCACAGTTGTGTGTGAGAGAGTAGATGTGTGAGTGTGTATGTCACAGTTGTGTGTGAGAGAGTAGATGTGTGAGTGTGTATGTCACAGTTGTGTGTGAGAGAGTAGATGTGTGAGTGTGTATGTCACAGTTGTGTGTGAGAGAGTAGATGTGTGAGTGTGTATGTCACAGTTGTGTGTGAGAGTGTAGATGTGTGAGTGTGTATGTCACAGTTGTGTGTGAGAGTGTGTGTGTGAGTGTGTATGTCACAGTTGTGTGTGATAGAGTAGATGTGTGAGTGTGTATGTCACAGTTGTGTGTGAGAGTGTAGATGTGTGAGTGTGTATGTCACAGTTGTGTGTGAGAGTGTAGATGTGTGAGTGTGTATGTCACAGTTGTGTGTGAGAGAGTAGATGTGTGAGTGTGTATGTCACAGTTGTGTGTGAGAGAGTAGATGTGTGAGTGTGTATGTCACAGTTGTGTGTGAGAGAATAGATGTGTGAGTGTGTATGTCACAGTTGTGTGTGAGAGAGTAGATGTGTGAGTGTGTATGTCACAGTTGTGTGTGAGAGAGTAGATGTGTGAGTGTGTATGTCACAGTTGTGTGTGAGAGAGTAGATGTGTGAGTGTGTATGTCACAGTTGTGTGTGAGAGAGTAGATGTGTGAGTGTGTATGTCACAGTTGTGTGTGAGAGTGTAGATGTGTGAGTGTGTATGTCACAGTTGTGTGTGAGAGAGTAGATGTGTGAGTGTGTATGTCACAGTTGTGTGTGAGAGAGTAGATGTGTGAGTGTGTATGTCACAGTTGTGTGTGAGAGAGTAGATGTGTGAGTGTGTATGTCACAGTTGTGTGTGAGAGTGTAGATGTGTGAGTGTGTATGTCACAGTTGTGTCAGTGTGTGTGTGTGTGTGTTAAAGTAGGGTGTGTTCAGTCCACAGTTCAATCTGAACTTGTTGTGATGATGAAAATGATGATTTATGGCTAATATAATAATATTCTCCTCTTTTTTGTCCAGGAAAAATCATAGAATCTTAACTTATGTCATTTATTATTGTATTTTTGAAATGTTTACACTAGCGGTCGAACGGCAGGATGTGTTTGGAAGAATAAAGTGTCATCAGAATATTTAATGGTAGAATTGAACTTACAATAATAATTGAATTCAATAATATGTATATTAAAAGGTTGAATTGGTTTGTATTGAATAATTGAATTAAAACGTGTGTTTGTTTTTTTTACACCTAGACTGTTATATTGTATTTATATTAATTCAAATGATATAATATATGCAATACATTCTAAATTCAATACTTTGAAAGCTAATTCATGAATTGACGCCTCAGTTCTTTGACATCGTCATGTGATCGTCTGCATGTCGCATGATTGGCTGAAAGTTTAATTAAGTGGTTCGATATTGTCTGGTGTCTTTTATACCAACTTTTTGATATTGAATTTAAAAGGCTAGGAATGAATTTAGAATTTTATTATTATTATATTTATTTTACAATTACAAAAATTAAAATATCAAACTTTGACGTATACATTTATTTTGAAAACATTTATTCAATTACATAAATAAAAAAAATTCAACCTTTTTAAATATACAAATTATTATTATTATTCAATGATAGAAAAATACAACATTTTATAAAAGTTTATTTTAATCAACATATCAACACAGACGTTTGAAAACCAGCAGGTGGCGTCACTGAGAGCAGCGGGAGAGCAAAAGAGACGTCATGACTGTTGCGCAACACAGGACCAGAGCGGCGACTTTACGGGGTGTTGTGGGGAGGAATATCTCCCTCTAGAGGTGCGGAGGGGAAGTGCGGCGTGTTCGGACCGCCGGGTCACTTGAGCCTACACAGCAGGTGTCCCATCAGGTGCCTCCTGAAGGTGTTGTCTCGAAACCCGTAGATGATAGAGCTGATGGAGCGCGGCAGGATGTGCACCACGACGTAGATGGAGAACCAGATGTCTCTGGTGTGCTGAGGGAACAGGCGGAACAGGATCTTGGTCAACTGTGGCGCGGCGTAGGTGGTCATGCACAGCAGCAGCTGGAAGCCGTGCAGCAGGATAGTGTTCCGGGCCTTCCTGATGTCCTTGCTGGCCGACTTGGCCGTGAAGAGGATCTTGAAGTAGGCGTAGAACAGCGTGCCCCACACCACCGACAGCAGCACCATGTAGGTGGCGTCTCGCTTCGGGACCACGGCCGGATGCGGGAACACCGTCGTTCTGTGGCAGAAGACGAAGGTGGAGAAGAAGGCGGCGGGCTGAGTCGCTACCGTGAGGAAGAGGTCGGGGAGAACAGACACCATGGTGGTGACCCAGATCATAGCGATCAGAACCAGCACCCTCCTCACCGTGCAGATGCGAGCGTGGTGCAGCGGCAGGCAGATGGCGATGTAGCACTCCAGCGCCATGCCGGCCAGATTGAGCGGCGTGTTCTCGGTGGCGAGGAGGGAGATCAGGACGGGCACGCAGCAGAACAACACCGTCATACGGTAGGGGCTGTAGCTCATGATGAAGAGGAAGATGGTCATGGACACCTGCAGGATGTCGTTCATGACCAGGTGGATGAAGAGGACGTAGCGAGGGTTGGAGCGAAGGATCTGCAGAGAAGAGTCACGTCAGGACAGGTCTGACCCCAACACCGAGGTCCAGGTCTGGATCTCAACAGGACTTCAACACTGGACCTCACATGAACCTTGTTTGTACTTTAGCTGGACACAATTTGAACCTCAACCGGGTCTCAGCTGGACCCTAACTAAACCTCTCTGGACACAGATGTACTTCAACCAGGGCCTCTTTCTCTGAGCCTTGAACCTGATCCGGACCACAACCATACATTAAAATGAACCTCATCTGGACCTTAACTCAGGGCCGGGTCTAGGCAGGGGCAAGAGGGGGCCTGGGGCCTCAAATAAATGTTGTGCCCCCTCAAACTTACATGTAAGTAAGTAAGTAACAGCACAATGCCCCCTCAAGATTTGTGGCTGCCCCCTCATACATGCCTGTCTAGACCCGGCCCTTAACTGAACATCTTTAAACCCTCACCTGAAAATCAATAGAGCCTAACCTGAACCCTGTTTGTATATATATATATATATATATATATATATATATATATATATATATATATATATATATATACAGTATATAGATCAAACTGTCCTCATCTGAGAACAACTCAAAATCAATATAAACTGAACCTCATCTCCTCAACTGGACCTTAACTAAAACTCTCTAGACCTCCAGGGGTTCTCTCAACTAGACCTGTTTCTACCTGATCTGTAACTCAATTTGACCTTCTCTGGCCCTTGTCTGGCCCTTGTTTATAGCTCATCTCAACTAAAGCATACCTTTAAATTAACCTCATCTGGACCTTAACAAAACATCTATGTACCCTCAACTGAACCTGAACAGGACCTGATGGCTACTCATTATAAATCTAAACTGAACCTCAACTTGACCTCAACTAAACATCTTTGAACCCTAAACTTAAATTCAACCGAACCATAACCACCACCTCTAAACTGAACTTTCAGCTGAACCTCATCTGTAACCGAGCCGAGCCTCAATTTGACCTCCCCTGACCCCTGTGTGGACCTCAGATGGAGCTCTTCTGAATCATCCACAACTGAAATGGACGTTCGTGGTTCAACATGGTCAGGTGTGTTTTTTCTCACCTGGTGTTTGAAGAAGGTGTACACGACCGAGACGTTGACGTAGCCCATGCAGAACCCCAGGAACACCACCACCATGTTGTTGACCACGGCCTGCAGCACAGAGTTCTGTCTGGGAGCCACCAGAGTCACGTTGGCGGACGAAAGGTTCATCCCTGCAGGTCGTGGACTGAAGCGAGTCGACCCGAGTCCTGCTGGTGGTCCAAGAAAACCCGGATCACATATGCCCGCCCACAGCAGGTCTTCAGTCCAAACACGTCTGCAGGAACATCTGATAATAAAACGCTTCTTCCAACTAACATCTAATATTCTAAGCTACAAACTGATTTTTAAATGATGATGATCAAAATAAATAACACACAAATAAAATAAAAAAAAACGTTTTAAAGAGTAATAGAAATATCTCATAACAATAACATAACATCATTATTATAACTATAATAACTCTATCTGAAGGACTACGACTCTGTCTTCAGTCCAACATCTTCATGGCTTCAGTGCGGACTGAAGACAACAACCACTCACCTGAGGCTCAGATGTCCTTCTGAAGCAGACGCTTCTCATAAATACACTCTCGAGTGTGTGTCTGTGTGAGAGTGCACATGTGGTTGTCTGCGTGTGAGTGAGTGTGTCACCATGTGAGTTTGTGTGTGTGACATTGTGAGTGTGTGTGTGATGGTGTGAGTGTATGACATTGTGAGTGCATGTGTTTATGGTGGTGTGTGTGTGATGGTGTGAGTGTATGACATTGTGAGTGCATGTGTTTATGGGGGTGTGTTTATGGTGGTGTGTGTGTGATGGTGTGAGTGTATGACATTGTGAGTGCATGTGTTTATGGGGGTGTGTTTATGGTGGTGTGTGTGTGATGGTGTGAGTGTATGACATTGTGAGTGCATGTGTTTATGGGGGTGTGTTTATGGTGGTGTGTGTGTGATGGTGTGAGTGTATGACCTTTTGAGTGCATATGTTTGTGATGGTGTGAGTCTGTGATTGTATGATGGTTTGAGTATGTGTGTGTGGGTGTGTGTGTGTGTGTGTGTGTGGGTGGGATTGTTTGTGTGTGCGTTTGTTTGTGACGGTGTGAGTGTAGGATGGTTTGAGTGCGTGTGATTATGATGGTTTGAGTATGTGTGTGTGTGTGTGTGTGTGTGTGCGTTTGTTTGTGACGGTGTGAGTGTAGGATGGTGTGAGTGCATGTGATTATGATGGTGTGTGTGTGATGGTGTGAGTGTATGACATTGTGAGTGCATATGTTTGTGATGGTGTGAGTCTGTGATTTTATGAGTGTATGATGGTATGAGTGCATGTGTTTATGATGAGTGAATGATGTGTGTGTGTGTGTGTGTGTGTGTGTGTGGGAGTGAATGTGTCTGACTCGTCTTCTGATCACATGCGAATTGTTGAGGGTTTTTCTCAGCTCAAGAAACTCACATGAAAAACTTTATTTAAAATAAATCGTAACGTACATTGGACTTTGGTCGTGTGTAGCTTCTGTCATAGACGTCGCGGCGCTCTGGAGCACGACCTGAACACCAGATGGCGTCGCAGGTACTTCCTGAAGGTTCTGTCTCGCACCCCGTAGACGACGGGGCTGATGGAGCGCGGCAGCACGTAGATGACTATGTAGCAGACGAAGCTGGAGTCGTTGCTGTACTTGGGGAATAACTTCTGCAGGCTCAGGCGCAGCAGAGGCTCGAGGTACGTGGCCACGCACAGCATGACCTGGAAGCCGTGCAGCAAGATGGTGTTCCGGGCCTTCCTGGCATCGTTCTTCGTCGTCGTCACCGTGAAGAGGATCTTGAAGTAGGTGTACAGCACCACCAGCCACACGATGGACAGGTACAGGATGTAGGTGATGTCCCGTTTCCTGAGGATGTGCGGGTTTCTGAAGACCGTTTCCCGGATGCAGAAGACTCTGGATCTGAAGAAGTCCGGCGATTCTGTCGCCAGGGCGATGAACAGGTCTGGGAGGACCGAGAGCACGCTGGTGGTCCAGATGAGCCCGATGAGGACCCTGGTCCGTCTGATGGTGCAGATCTGGACGTGGTGCAGCGGCAGGCAGATGGCGATGTAGCACTCCACCGCCATGCAGGCCAGGTTGAGCGGCGTGTTCTCGGTGGCAAACAGCGCCAGCAGGATCAAGATGGCGCAGAAGGAGGTGTTGATGGTGTAGAGTGTGTAGCTGATGACGAAGAGGAAGATGGTCAGAGACACCTGGATCATGTCGTTGACCACCAGGTGGAGGAAGAGGATGTAGCGAGGGTTTGTGTAGAAGACCTGCAGAGTAAAGGGTTCTGGTCATATGTCAACAGTGTCATCAGAATATTGATGATAGAATTTGACATTTATGATGTTGAAACCTGGATTTTTTTTTCTTTTCATTTTTTATTTAAATGTTTTAGTAAACAATTACTTTTTTTGAACCATTTAGTTCAATCATTTGTCCCTCCCCCACCCTCATACTAACACCAGACCAGGTGAGGAGGAAGCTCAGGAAGGCTACTGGCCCTGACGGTATCAACTCCAGGCTACTCAAGGACTGCACATCCTAGGGAGCCTAACCACTCCAGGCCAGTGGCCCTAACCTCCGGCCTAATGAAGACCATAGAGAGGATCGTACTTACCCACCTACGTGGGTAATGCGATGGACCCTCTGCAGTTCCCTTACCGGCCTGGAATCGTTGTGGAGGATGCGGTCATCTACCTGCAGGTCCCTCACACACCGAGAGTCTGCTGGCAACACTGTGGGAGTTATGTTTTTTTAATTCTCCAGTGCTTTTACTACAATCCAGCCAGCGCTGCTCAGGGGGAGGCTGTAAGGTGCTGAGGTTGACCGTCACCTTGCTGCATGGTCCATTGACTACCTCACCAAAAGACCGCAGTACGTGAGGCTTTGTGACTGTGTCGGATGTGGTAGTCCGCAGCACGGGGGCTCCACAGGGTACAGTGCTGGCTCCTTTTCTTTTTTCAATGTACACCTCGGACTTCTGCCACAACACTGCCACCTGCCACCTCCAGAAGTTCTCAGACGACACAGCCATCGTTGGCTGTGTGTCCAAGGGGGACGACCTGTAATACAGGGAGGTCATCGCCAACTTCGTCGCCTGGTGTGAGCGGAACCACCTACAAATCAATGCCACCAAGACGAAGGAGGTGGTGATCGACTACAGCAGGAGGGCTCCAGCAACAGCGCCGGTGAACATCCAGGGGTTGGACATTGAAAAGGTGGAGGTGTACAAATACCTTGGTGTTCACCTCAACAGCAAGCTGGACTGGTCCCACAACACCGATGCCCTGTACAAGAGGGGTCAAAGTCGTCTCCATCTGCTGAAAAGACTGAGGTCCTCCGGGTGTGTGCAGGAATCTATTAAAGACTTTTTATGACTCTGTGGTGGCTTCTACAATCTTCTATGCTGTTGTCTGTTGGGGCCGTGGCGGCTCAGAGAGGGACTTAACAAACTGGTCAGGAGAGCTGCCTCATTCCTGGACTGTTCTCTGGACTCCCTTGAGGTGGTGGGTGAGAGGAGGACGTTGTACAAACTAACATCTATCATGAACAACTCCTCTCAGTCCCTCCACACTACTGCGCGAGCCTTGAGCAGCTCCTTCAGTCACCGACTCTTGCACCCCAGGTGCGAAAAGGAACACTTTCTTCACGGAGGCCATTCATCCCAACCACAGTCAGACTCTACAACAACCCGCCTTAAACTCAAACGTACTTCACTTCCTCCTCTTCTGGTTCGGCTATTCAGGGAATACTCCATTCCTGTGCAATCATTTCTCAGCATAATGCACTTTTTTACTGTCAGGCTTCGCACCACTTTGATTATGGTGTTACTGGTCGGTGTTTCAGTGATGTGTGTGTGGCTGATGTTGTTCTTGCTTTCGTTCATGTGTGTTTACTTTGGTGTTCTGTCTTTTGTCCCTGTTAAATGTTTTTGTTCTGCTGCACGTGTGAAATTTCCTCGCTGTGGGATCAATAAAGTCTAATCTATCGATCTATCTATCTGACAACCAATGTCAAACCAACATTTTTATATTGAATTTAAAAGGTTACATATGATAAAATAAGGAATTTAGAACATTTGTTTTCGAATTTTTGGAATTAAAATATCAAACTCTATGTGTAAAAAGGCATATATTTTAAAACTTCTTTTTATTTAATTATATATAAAAAATAAAACCTAAAATCACAAACAATAAACCATTCAATATAGAAATGATTATTAAATATACATATATAAAATAATAATATATCAAATAACATGCAAAAAGTAACAACTTATTTGAAACGTTCTGAAAATCTTAAATCGAATCATCTAATACTCTGACGCTGATATACGTCCATACATGACAGAGCACTCGCTGATGTTGTGGCAAATCAAGCAGAGACAAGTGTTCAAGTGACAGTAAGAAGAGAAGAAGAGCTGAGCCAAAAGACTCCATGTTTGACCACAACAGCAGTCACTGCCGTCAACCTCCTGCAGAAGAATCTCTCCAACAACCTGCACGTTCCACCTCCGCTCCACTGAAGACCAGTGATTTAGAGGAGCTGATCCTCATCCCAGCTCTTTCAGTGAGGAGAGAAGGTGGTGAGGATCCAGCTCACGACCTGAGGAGACCCCGACACGAGGAGGTCCAGCAGGCTTCGTACCGCGTGTTTCCTGAAGGTCTGGATGAGGCAGATGTTGATGTAGTTGATGGAGAGGCCCAGAAGCACCACCAGCACGTTCTTGATCACCGCCTTGGTGAAGGAGTCTCGGTACTGGATCACCGTCGTCACGTTGGACGACGCGTTCATCGTGGCTGCTCAACAAGACGGACTATTATGGTCTGTCTCTGGCTCAAGTGTGGAGGTGAACCATGACACGTGTGAGCGACCTGCAGGCGACTCACAACCATGATGCTGTGAAGCTGATAGATATAGACCCACCTGTGTGCGTCTCTGTGTATGTGTGTCTATGTGAGTGAGTGTGTGTGTGCGTCTCTGTGTATGCGTGTCTATGTGAGTGAGTGTGTGTGTGTGCGTCTCTGTGTATGTGTGTCTATGTGAGTGAGTGTGTGTGTGCGTCTCTGTGTATGTGTGTCTATGTGTGTGAGTGTGTGTGTGCGTCTCTGTGTATGTGTGTCTATGTGAGTGAGTGTGTGTGTGTGTCTCTGTGTATGTGTGTCTATGTGACTGAGTGTGTGTGTGCGTCTCTGTGTCTATGTGTGTGAGTGTGTGTGTGCGTGTGTGTGTGTGCGTCTCTGTGTATGTGTTCAATGTGTGTGAGTGTGTGTGTGTGCGTCTCTGTGTATGTGTGTCTATGTGTGTGTGTGTGTGTGTGTGTGTGCGTCTCTGTGTATGTGTGTCTATGTGTGTGTGTGTGTGTGTGTGCGTCTCTGTGTATGTGTTCAATGTGTGTGAGTGTGTGTGTGTGCGTCTCTGTGTATGTGTGTCGGTGTGTGTGTGTGCGTCTGTGTGAGTGTGTGTGTGTCTGTGTGAATGTCTCTAGATGTGTGTGTATGTCACTGTGTGAGTGTCTGTCTGTGACTATCTGTGTGTTTGTGTGTGTTTGTGTGTGTTTGTGTGTGTGCATATCCCGGGCAGGAAAAGCGAGGTCGCCTTCAGTCTCTGGAGATCCCTGGGAAGTAGAGTTTTCCAGGAAACTTTGATGTATTTTCTGTGTTTTCTTTTTGTGTTGCACTTCAGGGCCATTGCAACAGGAAGTAAACATTTTTCTCAGTTCAAGAAACTCATATGAAGAACTTTATTTATAAAAATAAATCTTTGGACGCACACAACTAGCCAAACCCTGGTCGTGTGTAGCGTCTGTCATAGACGTCACGACGCTCTGGAGCAGGAACTGAACACCAGCCGGCGTCGCAGGTACTTCCTGAAGGTTCTGTCTCGCACCCCATAGACGACGGGGCTGATGGAGCGCGGCAGCACGTAGATGACTATGTAGCAGACGAAGCTGGAGTCGTTGCTGTACTTGGGGAATAACTTCTGCAGGCTCAGGCGCAGCAGAGGCTCGAGGTACGTGGCCACGCACACCATGACCTGGATTACTGGGGTCTTTGCTAATGCTACCAGCCCAAAGCTTCCTGTAGATTTTCCTACTCTTAGTTGAGCAGCAAGTTGTTGGTGTCGCTCAGCTAGACGTTCCACCTCCGCCCTGTAGGCGTCCTCAGTGTTATATATATATATTTTTTTATTTTTTTTAGAATCCCTTATTAGTCCCGCGAGGGGAAATTCGGTAGTGCTTTTTACAGCCATTCACACATACTGATGTGAGTAGGCTGCACACTTGCGCCAAGTCTACCATCAGGAGCAATCAGGGTAAAGTGTCTTGCTCAGGGACACAACGACACAAGCTTGTCTGGAGCTGGGATTGAACCTGCAACCTTTTGGACTGCAGGCAACCACTCTACCATCTGAGCTATGTCGCCCCGAGCTTGCTGTTGACGAGGCTGCTCATCGTCTACAGACTTAATGATGGTGTTGGAACCATCTATAGGTCCGTATTCATGGGTGAGGATGGAGTAGAGGAAGGAACTCATCACACAGGCTTGTGGTACACACAGTATTCATTGCGATGGTAGAAGAGCAGTGGTTCTCGATTCCGGACGTGTTGGGGCGGGCTGATCAGGAAGTCCAGTAACCAGTAGCACGTGAGGGAACTGATGCCTGGGTCTGTAAGTTTCCTAATGAGTTGTGATGGGATGTCTGTGTTGAATGCTGAACTGAATTCTATGAACAGCCTTCTGGCGCAGATGTTTTTTTGCGAATTGGTGAGGGTGCAGTGTGGCTGCGGGACAGGGTTGTGCTAGGACCGGCCACTCTTAGCACTTTGAGATGAAGGGCGAGAGGGCTGATGGGTTGGAGTTTCGGGGTGATGGAGGTAGGTTTGAAGCAAGCCGGTACCACAGCATAGACAGACGATAAGGTGAATATGTCAGCAATCCTGCCAGCTCCCCAGAACACAGTCTGAGAACACGTCCAGGAATGCCCCTGTTCCTAATCTGTCTGTTGTTGGTGATGGAGAGCCATATTTCATCCATTTTGTTTGCCAGAGAATGGATGTTAGCGAGGAAAATCTAGTGTTAGCTTTAGCTTAGCTTGTAGCTGTCTGCGCCGACCCCGCCTATGTTATCCTCACTGCCTGTGTGCATATCCCGGGCAGGAAAAGCGAGGTCGCCTTCGGTCACTGGAGATCCCTGGGAAGTAGAGTTTCTCAGAAAAGCCCATTTCCAGAAAACTTGTGAAGTCTTTTCTCTTGTTTTCTTTTTTTACTGCACTTGAGAGCCATTGAAACAGGAAGTAAACATTTTTCTCAGCTCAAGAAACTCATATGAAAAACTTTATTTATAAAAATAAATCTTTGGACGCACACAACTCGCCAAACCCTGGTCGTGTGTAGCGTCTGTCATAGACGTCATGACGCTCTGGAGCAGGAACTGAACACCAGCCGGCGTCGCAGGTACTTCCTGAAGGTTCTGTCTCGCACCCCGTAGACGACAGGACTGATGGAGCGCGGCAGCACGTAGATGACTATGTAGCAGACGAAGCTGGAGTCGTTGCTGTACTTGGGGAATAACTTCTGCAGGGTCAGGCGCAGCAGAGGCTTGAGGTACGTGGCCACGCACAGCATGACCTGGATTACTGGGGTCTTTGCTAATTCTACTAGCCCAAAGCTTCCTGTAGATTTCCTATATGGCAGGAAGTTGTGCGGAGCGGCTTTCACTGCCCTCTGCTCCCTTCGGCCCGAGGCAAAGCAGCTCCTGTAATGCAGTTGGTAAGGATGCTCTCGATTGTGCAGCAGTAGAATTTCACCGGGATGTCTGAGGTGTTTTTTCTCCGTGTCCACAGGAAGAAGAGGCGATGGTGAGTCTTCTTGACCACAATGAGCTCCATGGCCTTCTCTGTGTTGAGCAGCAAGTTGTTGGTGTCGCTCAGCTAGACATTCCACCTCCGCCCTGTAGGCGTCCTCAGTGTTGTATTTGACAAGGCTGCTCATCTTCTACAGACTTAATGATGGTGTTGGAACCATCTATAGGTCCGTATTCATGGGTGAGGATGGAGTAGAGGAAGGAACTCATCACACAGGCTTGTGGTACACACGGTATTCATTCATTGCGATGGTAGAAGAGCAGTAGTTCTCGATTCCGGACGTGTTGGGGCAGGCTGATCAGGAAGTCCAGTAACCAGTAGCCCATGAGGGAACTGATGCCTGCGTCTGTGAGTTTCCCAATGAGTTGTGATGGGATGTCTGTGTTGAATGCTGAACTGAAGTCTATGAACAGCCTTCTGGCGCAGATGTTTTTTGTGAATTGGTGAGGGTGCAGTGTGGCTGCGGGGCAGGGTTGTGCTAGGACCGGCCACTCTTAGCACTTTGAGATGAAGGGCGAGAGGGCTGATGGGTTGGAGTTTCGGGGTGATGGAGGTAGGTTTGAAGCAAGACGGTACCACAGCATAGACAGAGGACAAGGTGAATATGTCAGCAATCCTGCCAGCTCCCCAGAACACACTCTGAGAACACGTCCAGGAATGCCCCTGTTCCTAATCTGTCTGTTGTTGGTGATGGAGAGCCATATTTCATCCATTTTGTTTGCCAGAGAATGGATGTTAGCGAGGAAAATCTAGTGTTAGCTTTAGCTTAGCTTGTAGCCCTCTGCTCCTACCCCACCTATCCTCACTGCCTGCATGCATATCCTGGGCAGGAAAAGCGAGGTCGCCTTCAGTCTCTGGAGATCCCTGGGAAGTAGAGTTTCTCAGAAAAGCACATTTCCAGGAAACTTGTGAAGTCTTTTCTCTTGTTGTCTTATTGTGCTGCACTTCAGGGCCATTGCAACAGGAAGTAAACATGTTTCTCAGCTCAAGAAACTCATATGAAAATCTTTATTTAAAATAAATCGTAACGCACTTTGGACTCACGCCACTCACCAAACCCTGGTCATGTGTAATTTCTGTCATAGACGTCACGGCGATAACACCAGATGTTGTCGCAGGTACTTCCTGAAGGTTCTGTCTCGCACCCCATAGACGACGGGGCTGATGGAGCGCGGCAGCACGTAGATGACTATGTAGCAGACGAAGCTGGAGTCGTTGCTGTACTTGGGGAATAACTTCTGCAGGCTCAGGCGCAGCAGAGGCCCGAGGTACGTGGCCACGCACAGCATGATCTGGAAGCCGTGCAGCAAGATGGTGTTCCGGGCCTTCCTGGCATCGTTCTTCGTCGTCGTCACCGTGAAGAGGATCTTGAAGTAGGTGTACAGCACCACCAGCCACACGATGGACAGGTACAGGATGTAGGTGATGTCCCGTTTCCTGAGGATGTGCGGGTGTCTGAAGACCGTTTCCCGGATGCAGAAGACTCTGGAACCGAAGAAGTCCGGCGATTCTGTCGCCAGGGCGATGAACAGGTCTGGGAGGACCGAGAGCACGCTGGTGGTCCAGATGAGCCCAATGAGGACCCTGGTCCGTCTGATGGTGCAGATCTGGACGTGGTGCAGCGGCAGGCAGATGGCGATGTAGCACTCCACCGCCATGCAGGCCAGGTTGAGCGGCGTGTTCTCGGTGGCGAACAGCGCCAGCAGGATCAAGATGGCGCAGAAGGAGGTGTTGATGGTGTAGAGTGTGTAGCTGATGACGAAGAGGAAGATGGTCAGAGACACCTGGATCATGTCGTTGACCACCAGGTGGAGGAAGAGGATGTAGCGAGGGTTTGTGTAGAAGACCTGCAGAGTAAAGGGTTCTGGTCATATGTCAACAGTGTCATCAGAATATTGATGATAGAATTTGACATTAACAGTGTTGAAACCTGGATTTTTTTTTCTTTTCATTTTTTATTTAAATGTTTTAGTAAACAATTACTTTTTTTGAACCATTTAGTTCAATAATTTGTCCCTCCCCCACCCTCATACTAACACCAGACCAGGTGAGGAGGAAGCTCAGGAAGGCTACTGGCCCTGATGGTATCAACTCCAGGCTACTCAAGGACTGCACATCCTAGGGAGCCTAACCACTCCAGGCCAGTGGCCCTAACCTCCGGCCTAATGAAGACCATAGAGAGGATCGTACTTACCCACCTACGTGGGTAATGCGATGGACCCTCTGCAGTTCCCTTACTGGCCTGGAATCGTTGTGGAGGATGCGGTCATCTACCTGCAGGTCCCTCACACACCGAGAGTCTGCTGGCAAAACTGTGGGAGTTATGTTTTTTGACTTCTCCAGTGCTTTTACTACAATCCAGCCAGCGCTGCTCAGGGGGAGACAGTGTCATCAGAATATTGATAATAGAATTTGACATTTACAATGTTGAAACTTTTTTACATTTTTTTTTCTTTTCATTTTTTATTTTAACGTTGTTGTTTAATTAAACATTTACTTAAGAATGTAATTCAATAATTTGTATTCGAAAGGTCAAATCTGTTTATTTATTTGTTATTGAATAAATGAAATTCAATATCGAATCATTTCAAACTTATTTTACAGTTTGATATTTTCAATCCAATACCAAAAAAATGTATTTTCTAAATTCAAATATTTTTTAACGTGTAGCCTTATAAATTAAAATGTTGCCACCAGACATTAAAGTATACACTTTATTGAACTGTCAACAAACATTTTTATATTGAATTTAAAAGGCTACAGATGATAAAATAAGGAATTTTTAGAACATTTGTTTTCTAATTTTGTGGAATTAAAATATCAAACTCTATGTGTAAAAAGGCATATATTTTAAAACATGTTTTTATTTAATTATTTAGACTTTTCAATATATAAATGATTATTAAATTATAGAAATATATATATATGTATATATATATAATATTTCAAATAACATGGAAAGTAACAACTTATTTGAAACGTTCTGAAAATGTTAAATCGAATCATCTAATACTCTGACACTGATATACGTCCATACATGACAGAGCACTCGCTGATGTTGTGGCAAATCAAGCAGAGACAAGCGTTCAAGTGACAGTAAGAAGAGAAGAAGAGCTGAGCCAAAAGACTCCATGTTTGACAACAAAAGCAGTCACTGCCGTCAACCTCCTGCAGAAGAATCTCTCCAACAACCTGCACGGTCCACCTCTGCTCCACTGAAGACCAGTGATTTAGAGGAGCTGATCCTCATCCCGCCTCAGTGAGGACAGAAGGGGGTGAGGATCCAGCTCACGACCTGAGGAGACCCCGACACGAGGAGGTCCAGCAGGCGTCGTACCGCGTGTTTCCTGAAGGTCTGGATGAGGCAGATGTTGATGTAGTTGATGGAGAGGCCCAGAAGCACCACCAGCACGTTCTTGATCACCGCCTTGGTGAAGGAGTCTCGGTACTGGATCACCATCGTCACGTTGGACGACGCGTTCATCGTGGCTGCTCAACAAGACGGACTATTATGGTCTGTCTCTGGCTCAAGTGAGGAGGTGAACCATGACACGTGTGAGCGACCTGCAGGCGACTCACAACCATGATGCTGTGAAGCTGATAGATATAGACCCACCTGTGTGCGTCTCTGTGTATGTGTGTCTATGTGAGTGAGTGTGTGTGTGCGTCTCTGTGTATGTGTGTCTATGTGTGTGAGTGTGTGTGTGTGCGTCTCTGTGTATGTGTGTCTATGTGAGTGAGTGTGTGTGTGTGCGTCTCTGTGTATGTGTGTCTATGTGAGTGAGTGTGTGTGTGTGCGTCTCTGTGTATGTGTGTCTATGTGAGTGAGTGTGTGTGTGTGCGTCTCTGTGTATGTGTGTCTATGTGTGTGAGTGTGTGTGTGCGTCTCTGTGTATGTGTGTCTATGTGTGTGAGTGTGTGTGTGCGTCTCTGTGTATGTGTGTCTATGTGTGTGAGTGTGAGTGTGTGTGTGTCTCTGTGTATGTGTGTCTATGTGTGTGAGTGTGTGTGTGCGTCTCTGTGTATGTGTGTCTATGTGTGTGAGTGTGTGTGTGCGTCTCTGTGTATGTGTGTCTATGTGAGTGAGTGTGTGTGTGTGCGTCTCGTGTATGTGTGTCCATGTGAGTGAGTGTGTGTGTGTGCGTCTCTGTGTATGTGTGTCTATGTGTGTGAGTGTGTGTGTGTGCGTCTCTGTGTATGTGTGTGTATGTGTGTGAGTGTGTGTGTGTGTGCGTCTCTGTGTATGTGTGTCTATGTGAGTGAGTGTGTGTGTGCGTCTCTGTGTATGTGTGTGAGTGTGTGTGTGCGTCTCTGTGTATGTGTGTCTCTGTGTGTGACTGTGTGTGTGTGCGTCTCTGTGTATGTGTGTCTCTGTGTGTGAGTGTGTGTGTGTGCGTCTCTGTGTATGTGTGTCTATGTGTGTGAGTGTGTGTGTGCGTCTCTGTGTATGTGTGTCTATGTGAGTGAGTGTGTGTGCGTCTCTGTGTATGTGTGTCTATGTGTGTGAGTGTGTGTGTGCGTCTCTGTGTATGTGTGTCTATGTGAGTGAGTGTGTGTGCGTCTCTGTGTATGTGTGTCTATGTGAGTGTGTGTGTGTGTGCGTCTCTGTGTATGTGTGTCAATGTGAGTGAGTGTGTGTGTGTGCGTCTCTGTGTATGTGTGTCTATGTGAGTGAGTGTGTGTGTGTGCGTCTCTGTGTATGTGTGTCTATGTGAGTGAGTGTGTGTTTAGGTGTGTTTGTGCATTGGTGTGTTTGTGTGTGTGTGTGAATGTCTCTAGGTGTGTGTGTCTGTGTGTGAGTGTTTGTGTGTGCTTCTGTGTGTGTGTGTGTGGATGAGACAGAGTATGTGTCTATGTGTGAGTGTGTGTGTACTGTATATGTGTGTGTGTTTGTGCATGTGTGTGTGTGAGTGTGTGTGTCTGTGTACGTATGCGTGCATTTGTGTATGTGTGTGCGTTTGCATGTATGTGTGTGTGTCGGTGTGTGTAGGTTTGTGTGCATGTGTGTGTGCGTCGGTGTGTGCCTGCGCGTGTGCGTGTGCGTGTGCGTGTGCGTGCGTGTGTGTAGGTGTGTGTGTGTGTGTATGTTTGTGTGTGTAGGTGTGTGTGTGTGGATGTGTGTGTGTGAGAGAAAGATCATGGTCCAGTGATAGTTTAAGGTTACGACTATTCAAACACACTTCTAACTCAGTTCAACACAATCCCCAAGTAAGAAACTTAACCAGGCCTCTTGGACCTGAAAACATGTACACAAAGTTGTGCCACACAAACTAAAAAAAGAGGAAACTGCTCAGACTAACTTCTCCTCTCGTGTTCTTTTGTGTAGTCAATGTTAACATTAAATGTTTTTTATTTTTGTAATTTGTCGATGTGAGCTTGTGTGCATTTGTGTGTGTTTGTGAAGAATTGTGAGGGTGTATGTGTTTTTTTTACGTCCCCTTCCTGTGCAGGGTTTTGTGTTTGAGTATTTTTACAATTTAAGCTTGTTGGTGTGTTTGTGTTGATGTTGGCCTTTGTTTGTAGCTGAGTGTGTGTGTTTGTGAGAAACTCCAGGGGTATATGTGTTTTTAGTGTAAGTGTGTGAGTGTGTATTGATCTGTGTGTTTTTGTGATTGTGAGCATGTAGGTGAGTTTGTGTATGGGGTGTGTGTGGATTTTGGCCTTTGGTTGTAGCTGGGTGTGTGTGTTTGTATGTGTGTACAGACACACACAGAAACTGTATGTGTGAGCAACTGTATGTGTGTGTGTTTGTAAGTGGTGTGTGGTTTTTGTAAGTGTATGTGTCTTTCAAAAATTATGTGTGTGTGTTTGGAAGTGTGTTTGGAAGTAATGCTTGTGTTTGTCAGTGATGTGTGTTTGTAAATGGTGTGTGTGTATGTTTGTAAGTTTTTGTGTGTTTGTAAATGGTGGTTGTGTGTTTGTAAGTGGTGTCTGTTTGTAAGTGTGCGTGTGTTTGTAAGTTGTTTGTGTGTGTTTGTTTGTGTGTGTGTCTTTGTAAATGGTGTTTGTGTGTGAGTGTTTGTAAGTGTGTGTGTAAGTGTGTGTGTGTTTGTTTGTGGTGCTTGTTTGTAACAGTGTTTGCAAGTGGTGTGTGTTTGTAAGTGGTGTGTGTTTGTAAGTGTGTTTGCAAGTGGTGTGTGTGTTTGTAAGTGGTGTGTGTTTATAAGTGTGTTTGAAAGTGGTATGTGTGTTTGCAAGTGGTGTGTGTTTGCAAGTGGTGTGTGTGTTTGTAAGTGGTGTGTATTTGTAAGTGTGTTTGCAAGTGGTGTGTGTGTTTGTAAGTGGTGTGTATTTGTAAGTGTGTTTCCTAGTGGTGTGTGTTTGTAAGTGTGTTTGCAGGTGGTGTGTGTTTGTGTGTTTGCAAGTGGTGTGTGGGTTTGCACGTGGTGTGTGTTTGCAAGTGATGTGTGTGTTGGTAAGTGGTGTGTGTTAGTAAGTGACTCTTGCGTTGTTATGTTGAAGCTGACGCCACATTAGCTCCTCCAGGGTTGACGGTTCAAATCCAGTCAGAACAACATCAGTTGCATGATGGGACCATTGACCTTTCTGAGGTTCCCTCAAGTGTCGTTACACACAGACACACACAGACACACACTGGGATTTATTAGCGGTTCCTCTGAGCCTCGGTGGGTCATGTGACCCCCGGAGAGTTGTGTAGAGTCATTAGCGTGAGACGCACACTCGTCTCTCCGGATCTGATCTTTCAAGTGTTTCCTCCGACGACTGAGGATTCTCTCTGGTCTGTCGGAAGACAAGGAGATGGTGTTGACCTTTGACCTGAGCCGAGGTCACATCATCATCAAATAAACCCAGTTACAAACAATATTATTGGACGTAGCCATTAGCATGACGATGCTACATGTTTGCACGTTAGCCAAGTTCCAGTTGCTCAACAGTACCAAAGTGACCACACAAGGTCCAGACCTGTGGACGGATCCCAACACACACACATGGCTTCAATCACACACAGGTTGTCGGTTCGAGTCCCTTCATGGCTCAACGCTCCACTGCTTGACCATCAGACCGACGTTGATCCATCTGATCGACAGGTTCATCGAGTTCCTCCAACAGACTCCTTCAGTCCGGCGTGTTGTGTTGTTGTTGTTGTTGTGTTGTTGCGTCAGTGTCTCATGAGCACGGGTGTGAAGGTCATGCCGGTAATGAGGCTCTTATTGTGAAGGCAGGAAGTGTTTCCCTCCAGACCTGACCTTCTATGACGCGACCCACCGAGGATTCTACACGACAACAGCCGAGTCATGATGTGTGTTGAACTTATGTCGTCTGCACAACACAAACAAAAGTCCTTGGACTTCTTGGGAAAACTTCCTGGTCAGGTGACCTTCAGAGCAGCAGAGTGGGATGAGAGAGTCCACCTGGGGTCACAGGTCAAATGACACCTATGTCATCATTTGAAGATATTTTCATTGTTAGTTTTTCATTTCAGTTGATAAAGTTTTGTTCCTTAAATCCTTTTATTCAAGCGTTGATCCTCCTCAGAGTTGAGTTGATGGAAAATGTCCTCGTCTGGTGTTTTGTTCGTCATCAGATCAAGTTTCAAAAACATTTGAAGATGTTTTGGTTCGAACATCAACATCAATGTTTGTCTTTACGAACTCATTTCACTATTGAGAGTCGATGGAGGTTAAAAGAATCAAACATGGTTGTGTGTTTAGGACATGAATCAACACACACATCAACATACACGTTGTGTTGATTCATGTGTGTGTGTTGGTTCAAGTGTGTTTGTTGATTTGTGTTGATTAATGTATCAGTTGATTCAAGTGTGTTTGTTAATTCATGTGTTTGTTGATTTATGTGTGTGTGTTGATTTATGTGTGTGTGTTGATTATTGTGTCAGTTGATTCATTTGTGTTTGTTGATTTATGTGTGTGTGTTGATTATTGTGTCAGTTGATTCATTTGTGCTTGTTGATTTATGTTTGTGTGTTGATTCATGTGTGTGTGTTGATTTATGTGTGTGTGTTGATTATTGTGTCAGTTGATTCATTTGTGTTTGTTGATTTATGTGTGTGTGTTGATTATTGTGTCAGTTGATTCATTTGTGTTTGTTGATTTATGTGTGTGTGTTGATTATTGTGTCAGTTGATTCATTTGTGTTTGTTGATTTATGTTTGTGTGTTGATTCATGTGTGTTTGTTGATTTATGTGTGTGTGTTGATTTTTGTGTCAGTTGATTCATTTGTGTTTGTTGATTTATGTGTGTGTGTTGATTATTGTGTCAGTTGATTCATTTGTGTTTGTTGATTTATGTGTGTGTGTTGATTATTGTGTCAGTTGATTCATTTGTGTTTGTTGATTTATGTTTGTGTGTTGATTCATGTGTGTTTGTTGATTTATGTGTGTGTGTTGATTATTGTGTCAGTTGATTCATTTGCGTTTGTTGATTTATGTGTGTGTGTTGATTCATGTGTGTATGTTAGTTCAAGTATGTTTGTAGATTAATGTGTGTGTTGATTAATGTGTCAGTTGATTTGTGTGTGTGTTGATTTGTGTGTGTCACTTGATTCATGTGTGTGTGTTGATTCATTTGTGTTTGTTGATTTATGTGTGTGTGTTGATTCATTTGTGTGTGTTGGTTCAAGTATGTTTGTTGATTTATATGTGTGTTGATTAATGTGTCAGGTGATTTGTGTGTGTGTTGATTCGTGTGTGTCACTTGATTCATGTGTGTGTGTTGATTAATGCGTCAGTTGATTCATGTGTGTGTGTTGGTTCAAGTGTGTTTGTTGATTTATGTGTGTGTGTTGATTAATATTTCAGTTGATTTGTGTGTGTGTTGATTTATGTGTCAGTTGATTTGCATGTGCGTTGATTTGTGTGTGTCACTTGATTCATGTGTGTGTGTTGATTAATGTGTGTCAGTTGATTCATTTGTGTTTGTTGATTTATGTTTGTGTGTTGATTCATGTGTGTTTGTTGATTTATGTGTGTGTGTTGATTATTGTGTCAGTTGATTCATTTGCGTTTGTTGATTTATGTGTGTGTGTTGATTCATGTGTGTATGTTAGTTCAAGTATGTTTGTAGATTAATGTGTGTGTTGATTAATGTGTCAGTTGATTTGTGTGTGTGTTGATTTGTGTGTGTCACTTGATTCATGTGTGTGTGTTGATTCATTTGTGTTTGTTGATTTATGTGTGTGTGTTGATTCATTTGTGTGTGTTGGTTCAAGTATGTTTGTTGATTTATATGTGTGTTGATTAATGTGTCAGGTGATTTGTGTGTGTGTTGATTCGTGTGTGTCACTTGATTCATGTGTGTGTGTTGATTAATGCGTCAGTTGATTCATGTGTGTGTGTTGGTTCAAGTGTGTTTGTTGATTTATGTGTGTGTGTTGATTAATATTTCAGTTGATTTGTGTGTGTGTTGATTTATGTGTCAGTTGATTTGCATGTGCGTTGATTTGTGTGTGTCACTTGATTCATGTGTGTGTGTTGATTAATGTGTGTCAGTTGATTCATGTGTGTGTTGATTTATGTGCGTCAGTTGATTCATGTGTGTGTTGATTCATGTGTGTCAGTTAATTCGATCATTAACCCACACACATGAATCAACACACACATTAATAGACACACATGCATCAACACACACTCATGAACGTGGACTCTTAGTTGATCACCCTGGTGGTCAGATGCTGGCACTGCAGTCACACCTGGTCATTCATTAACACCAAACTTTAAAATTCCCTTTTTATTTTATAAAAAAAACACACACATCAGGTCTGTGCTGATGACATCACAGCCTCCAGCAGCTACACAACATAAATACACGTACAAAAGTATAAATAGAGACGCTGCCACGGTGATGTCATCATTGATGATGTCACTTAGGTGATTCTCTGCTGCTCTCTAGCGGCCCCTTGTGGCGGTAGTGTGAAGGGTAGTGTTTACAGGTCATTTACAAAATACATGTGCGATCAGCCTTCGCTTCCGTCCTCAGTACACTTCTGGACACGTCGACGAAGGTCACGACCTCTGCTCCTCTCCGCCATGACATCACTTCCTGGACAGAAGCTGGTTCTCCAGCTGCTCCAGACGAACCGTCATGGCCGCCAGTGAAGTCAGAGTCAAGGAATTGAGACATGAAGCTTCGACGGATGAAGGTGTGACACCGTCAGTAAAGGATATGCTTCTGCGTCACCGTCTGCAGGCTGCTCATGGTCGCCTGCTGGAACTCTACCAGACTCTCACACGCACACGGGTCCTTCACCTCGATCTCCCCCTGACTCTCCGCTGCACACACACACACACACACACACACACACACACACACACACACACACACACACACACACGTACACACACACACATCCAATTGTTTGTCAGCTGTTAGTAAACAATTGAACGTGATAGCATCTGTCTGCTGCCCCCTAGGGGCCGTGCCCATGGTCAAACCTGGCTTGAATGGGAGCAAGTCATACCCAGTCAGACGTTGAGTTTGAAAGTGTAGTATGAAAAGAACATTCTCCATGCTGTGGTGTTAGTATATAAGTACATGTTAGCATGATGAAACATGCAGCATGAAGGTATATGTTAGCTCGTAGAAACATTAGCACGGCACCACATATAAGTACGGCACCGGTTAGTTCTTAGAGATTTTAGCATGTAGACACATGTTAGCTTAGAGACTGTTTAGCATGGCGACATATATAAGAGCAGTAACACATTTTAGCATGTAGAGGCGTCCTAGCATGAGGACACATGTTAGCACGTAGACACCTTGGCACTACGCAACATGTAACCTCAAAGACACGTTAGCATATGTTAAGACGGCGACTCATGTTAGCTTACAGACAAATAAGCACGAATATACGTTAGCACGGCAACAGATGTTAGCACAAAGAGCGTAAGCAAGTAGACACATGCTAGGATGGTGACTTCATAGACACAATAGCACATCGCAATGCGACTCATATTAGCTTAGAGACAAATTAGCACGAATACACGTCAGCACGGCAACAGATCCTAGCACGGTGATACATGTTAGCATGTAGACACATGCTAGCATGGTGACTTCCTAGACACATAAGCACATTCCACTGCGACTCATGTCAGCTCAGAGACATATTAGCACAAATAAACGTCAGCACGGCAACAGATGCGTTGCACGTAGAGCGTTCTTAGACACATAAGCACATGTTAGCGCCGCAACTCATGTTAGCTTAGGGACAAATTAGCACAAAAAAAAGTTCAGCATGGCAACAGATGTTAGCACATTGATACATGTTAGCAAGTAGACACATGTTAGCATGGTGACTTCTTAGACACATAAGCACATGTTAGCGCCGCAACCCATGTTAGCTTAGGGACAAATTAGCACAAAAAAAAGTTCAGCATGGCAACAGATGTTAGCACATTGATACATGTTAGCAAGTAGACACATGCTAGCATGGTAACTTCGTAGAAATATAAGCACATTGCGCAGCAACTCATGATAGCTCAGAGACAAATTAGTAAAATCAAAGTGTTACGGTCCGGTGACACATTTTAGGACGTAGACACATTGTGCCGAGGGTGAAACCTGGCTGCAGTGGGAGCGAGTCATACCCGGACAGACGTTGAGTTTGAGGTTCTCTGCGATGTTGCTGATGGCGCTGAAGTCGGTGGTGTAGTAGAAGTGTTTCTCCACCGGCTCAGAGGCGATCACTCGCAGCTCGTCCTCCACCGCCTTACCCACGCCCACCGCGTACATGGTGACCCCTGAACACACCCTCGTTACAGGTCTGGTCTTCCTCGTGCTCACCTGGACTTCCTGGATCACTCACCCGCCTCCTTGGCCTTCTTGGCGTACTCTGTGATGTCGTCCTGCGAGCGTCCGTCCGTGAAGACCAGCCCGATGCGAGGGATGTTCTTGCGAGCTCCTTCTGAGTCCGAGAAGCTGTTCTCCAGCATGTGCTTCAGCGCCAGGCCCGTCATGGTGCCCTTCTCCATGTACTCCACCTGGACACACGCACGGTCAGAACCTGAGCCTCGAGACAACCATCCGGGCTTCACCTTCATCACGGCCGCCTTGATCTCCTCCGCTGTTTGGTACATGTTGAGAGGGAACTCTGTCCTGACCCGGCTGGAGTACTGGACCAGACCCACCCTGGTCCCGTGCAGAGACACGTCCAGAGAGTCCACCACCTGAGGGAGGACGAGGAGGGAGTTTTAGAGTGAAGATTGAATTCAACACTTTTAAATGTTTATTTTTATTTTTTATTGAGATTTTTTCATGTTTTTTTTACGATTAAATATTTTAAAAATCATTCATTTATTCTTCATTTTTTACACATAGTTTTATTTTCTAATTGAAATAATTCTATATTTTTTCGATTTATAGCCTGTTAAGTTCATTATAAAAATGTTGGCAAACTTATATATATATAATATTGAATTTAAAAGGCTACAAATTAAAAAAAAAACACATTTTAATGATAGTAATTAGAATATCAAACTCTACAGTGTGTGTAAAAATGTACTCATTTTGAAAACATTCGTTTATTAATCATATTATTTAAAAATGAAAGCTTTCAATACAGATCTTGTGGAATTGAATCATTAGAAATAATTTGAACTTTGATTCGATGTGTGTCTCACTGTCACCACCAGAGGTCGCTCGGCCTCACCTGGTTTACAAACTTCTTGACGAGCTCGAAGTTGTGCGGCCGGACGCTCTTGGAGCCGTCGATGACCAGAACCAGGTCGATGATGGCCGACCTGCAGGCTGAGGGGATGACGTCACGCGTGTGTGTCAGCAGGTGAGTCTGTGTGTGACTTACTTCCACAGCTGCGCCCGTCCTGCTGCAGCAGCTGACCCTCCGGACACACGCAGTAGAAGGACCCTGGTGTGCTGACGCACTGGTGCTCACAGCCGTGCTGCACACTGGCACACAGGTCTATGTCTGCAACACACAGCGCTGGTCACACACACACACACACACACACACTAGCATATGTGACTTAGATACTCACGGCTGCAGGTCTTCTGGTCCTGGTTCAGCTTGAAGCCGGCGTTACAGTCGCAGGTGAACGATCCAGGTGAGCTGACACACACCTGCTGACAGTCGTGCTTCCCCTCCAAACACAAGTTGATGGCTGCAACACACACACACACACACACACATGTGGATGATATTGATTATGAAGAAGATGATGATGAAGACAATGACGAAGATAATGATCATGATGAAGATGAAGAGTATGATGAAAAAAGACAATGATGAAGACGATGATGAAGACAATGACGAAGATAATGATCATGATGAAGATGAAGAGTATGATGAAAAAAGACAATGATGAAGACGATGATGAAGACAATGCTAAAGATGATGATGATGAAGATGGTAACAATGATGAGATGATGATGGTGATGAAGATGAAGATGATGAAGATGGTAACAATGATAAGATGATGATGGTGATGAAGATGATGATGAAGATGGTAACAATGATGAAGATGATGAAGATGGTAACAATGATGAGATGATGATGGTGATGAAGATGATGATGAAGATGGTAACAATGATGAAGATGATGAAGATGGTTACAATGATGAGATGATGATGGTGATGAAGATGATGATGAAGATGAAGATGGTAACAATGATGAAGATAATGAAGATGGTAACAATGATGAGATGATGATGGTGATGAAGATGATGATGAAGATGATGATGAAGATGGTAACAAGGATGAAGGTGATGAGGAAAATGATGAAGATGAAGACAATGATGTAGATGATGATGATGAAGATGAAGACAGTGATGAAGATGATGAAGATAGTAACAATGATGAAGATGATGAAGATGGTAACAAGGATAAAGATGATGAAGACAATGATGAATGTGATGAAGATGAAGATGATGAAGACAATGATGAAGACAATGACGAATATAATGATCATGATGAAGATGAAGAGTATTATGAAGACAATGATGAGAATAATGATAAAGACAATGATGAAGATGATGACGAATACAATGCTGAAGATGAAGACGACGAAGATGGTAACGAGGATGAAGATGATGATGATGAAGACAATGATGAAGATGATGATGATGAAGACAGTGATGAAGATGATGATGATGAAGATAAAGACAGGGATGAAGATGATGATGATGAAGATAAAGGCAGGGATGAAGATAATGAAGATAGTAACAATGATGAAGACGATGATGACATGAAGACAATGATTAAGACCATGGTGATGATGAAGGTAATGATGAACATGAAGACAATGATGAAGATGATGATCATGAAGACGATGATGATGTTGACAAAGATGACAACTAAGATGATGAAGACAATGATGAAGATGACAGTAGGACAATAATATGATGATGATGATGATGAAGACGATGATGACATGAAGACATTGAAGTTGATGAACATGATGAAGATGACAGGAAGACAACGAAGATGATGAAGACAATGATGAAGATGATAAGGATAACAATGACAATGATGAAGACGACGGTCAAGAGGACGAGTGTCTGATGTTCTGATCGGTCCAGCAGCATCTCCGTCACTCACCCTGACACGAGCGCCCGTCCTTCTGCAGCTGGTATCCATCTCTGCAGCGACAGTGGAAGCCGTTGAGCACGCTCACGCACTCGTGCTCGCAACTGTGGTTGCCGTAGGAGCAGAAGTCGATCACTGCGGAGGAAGAGAGGCAGCGTGAGCGCTCGGTCATGTGACCTCACTTCCTGCTGGACACCGACTGCTGCAGGTCTTCTGGTCCCGGTTCAGCTGGAAGCCGGCGTCACAGGCGCAGGTGAAGGCTCCGGGCGAGCTGACGCACACCTGCTGACAGTCGTGCTTCCCCTCCGAGCACAGGTCCACGGCTGCAACACAACAAAGGTGTCGCTCTGTCGCCGCGGAAACGAGGACCACACGCTGCGCTCACCTGAGCAGGTCTTGGCGTCGGCGTTGAGCGTGTATCCGGGCCGGCACAGGCAGTGGAAGGACCCGGGAGAACTCTCGCAGATGTGCTCGCAGCCATGGTCCGACTCCAGACACAAGTCAACGCCTGCACGAGGACAACGTGGTCACATGACTGTGACATCATCACTCAAAGTATATCTATGATACGATATCCTGAAGATGACTCACCACAGAGCTTGTCCTGAAACTGCAGACCGAACTGGTGGATCAGGTCGAAGGACTCCACCAGGTACACGTGGTCCTCGAAGGGCAAAGACGCCATCGCCCGCAGGGACGTCATGTCGGCTCTGGCCACGCCCACTGCAAAGATCTCCACGCCTTTGTCGCGGGCCTCCACCGCGACCTCGGACACCCGGTCCTGAGGACGACCGTCCGTCACGATGACAGCCACGTTGGGGACCTGAGGGATCAGATGGTCAGTCATGACCCTGTGCACCGTTGGTCCCCTTCACTCCAGCCCACCTTGGGTCGGTCCCCCTCCTCCGGGCTGAAGGCCACGTTCATCACGTATCTGATGGCGAGTCCGGTCATGGTTCCCTGAGCCAGGGGCACAATGTTGTTGATGTTCTTCACCATGGTCTCCAGCGTGTCGTGGGCCTTCAGCGAGAACTCGGTCCGGACCTGCACCGGCAAGACTCGGGGTCAGTGGAGAACATTGTTGGGTGTTTCCGGTTGTGTCTCCCACCTGGCTGGAGTACTGGACCACGCCCACTCGGGTGTTGTTGGGTCCGATGTCCAAAGTGTCCAGGATGTCGATCATGAACTTCTTCATGGTCTCGAACTCATGAGGTCTCACGCTGCGGGAGCCGTCGATGAGGAAGACCAGGTCCACTGGGCCGGACCGGCATTTCGCATCAGAACCTGGTCAGAAACAGACCATCAGAACACAAGAGATGTATGTGGCAACAGCTTAACCGCAGCAGTTGGGACTGACCTGATCGCGGTCTGGCGAAGGCGGCGACGCTCAACAACAGGAGACCGAACAAACACTGTTTCAACTCCATCCTGCTCACTGACGGGACTCTATCGGAGAGGAGGAGGAAGACAGGATGACGGAGAGGAAGTGATGTTTGCAACAAGATCTAGTTTCCTCTTTGATCTAAACCAACGTGTGTGTTCATGATACTAGCGTTGTTAGCATTCACTGTAGATCAGTTTGTCAACAAGACGTTAGTGAAAGTGTTATCATGAAAAGAACATTTTCCATGCAAGTAAGTTAGCATACATATTAGCATAGCGATACATTTTAGGACTTAGACACATGTTAGCTCTTAAACACATCTCGTAAACACAAGAGCACAGCAATACATGTTAGCACATAGACACATGTTAGCATTGTGACACATTTTACACACATGTAAGCCCGGAAACAGGTTAGCTTGTAAACACGTTAGCACTTAGAAACATTAGCAGAGCACGGTGATGAATGTTGCACTTAGACGTATGCTAGCATAGGGACATTTATGGACATCTGTTAACCCGTAGACACGTTGTCAGAAGACACATTTGAGTTCCTAGACATGTTGGCACATAGACATGTTAGCATGGTGACACATGTTAGCAGGTAGACAAATGTTAGCTCGTAGAGAGATTATCATGCAGACACATTTTTGCACAGCGACACATATTTGCATGGCGACAGCACGCCAACACACATTTGTTTCGAGGACACATGTTAGCGCTTGGACACTTTAGCACATAGTAATATGATAGCTCATCGACAAGTTAGCAGATAGACATGTTAGCATGAATACATATGTTAACTTGTTGACATGTTAGGACAAATACATATGTTGGCATGAAGACATGTTAGCACGTAGACATGTTAGCTCGTAGACACGTTAGAACTCAGACAATGTTGGCAAGAATGAACATGTTAGCTCGTAGACACATTAGCACCTAGACATGTTAGCACGAAAACATATGTTAGCTCGTTGACATGTTAGGACAAATACATTTGTTAGCATGTAGACACGTTAGCACGTATACATGTTAGCTCGTAGACACGTTAGAACGCAGACAATGTTAGCAAGAATGAACATGTTAGCTCGTAGACACATTAGCACCTAGACATGTAAGCACGAAAACATATGTTAGCTCGTTGACATGTTAGGACAAATACATTTGTTAGCATGTAGACACGTTAGCACGTATACATGTTAGCTCGTAGACACGTTAGAACGCAGACAATGTTAGCAAGAATAAACATGTTGGCTCGTAGACACGTTAGCACCTAGACATGTTAGCACGAATACATATGTTAGCTCGTTGACATGTTAGGACAAATACATATGTTAGCATGTAGACATGTTAGCACGTAGACATGTTATCTTGTAGACACATTAGAACACAGACAATGTTAGCAAGAATAAACATGTTAGCACAGGCTTTTCCTTGAATTTCTCGAACTCCTGTGTTGTTCTCGGTGTTGTCTTGATCTTTGAAGTATGTACTGTTTTGAGTATTGTTTTGATTGTTAAAGCGCTTTGTGACCCTGGTCTCGAAAAGCGCTATATAAATAAATATTACTTACTTACTTACTTACATATGTTAGCATGTAGACATGTTAGCACGAATACATATGTTAGCATGTAGACATGTTAGCACGTAGACGTGTTAGCTCGTAGACACGTTAGCACGTATACATGTTAGAACAAATACATATGTTAGCTCGGTGACATGTTAGGACAAGTACATATGTTAGCATGTAGGCATGTTAGCTCTTAGACACGTAAGCACGTAAACATGTTAGCACAAATACATAAGTTAGCTCGGTGACATGTTAGGACAAATACATATGTTAGCATGTAGACATGTTAGCTCTTAGACACGTAAGCACGTAAACATGTTAGCACAAATACATATGTTAGCTCGGTGACATGTTAGGAACAATACATATGTAAGCATGTAGACATGTTAGCACATAGACATGAAGTTCTTAGACACGTTAGCACATAAACATGTTAGCACAAATACATATGTCAGCGACTGCAGTCGACAAATTCTGTCGACTGGAGTCGACATATTTTAGCAAGTAGACGGGGTCAGCGGTCAAGAGCTGCACTGATAAATATGTCTGATTATAGTGTCTAGAAATTCCTTTATGTGTGTGTGTGTGTGTGTGTGTGTGTGTGTGTGTATGCAAGTGTGTAAATTGATAATAATAAGCGGCGGCAGAGCATTCCATCTCCACCCCGTCGTAAAACAGCAGCCTGACAACACCTGGTGAGAAATGATTACACAAGTGTGTGTACACACACACACACACACTTCATCATCATCATCGTCACTTTCATCTCGGACACCATCACAGTCTTCCTCGTTCTTGTTTCAACATCATCTTCATCATCATCCACAACCAGATTCTAGTTGTGTGTGTGTGTGTGTGTGTGCGTTTGTGCATGTGTGTGTGCATGTGTCTGTGCATGTGTGTTGGACAGGACGAGATTCAGTCTGGCTCGGATGCGACAGGAAGTCACCAGTATGGGAACACTGTGGTCCGACAGTTGGACCTTCAGAGACTTGAATGAATGAACAGTTCACACGAGGGGAGTCGGGGGAGACTTGTGCCCCCCACCCCCACACACACCCCCCTCCTGGGGTGAGGTGGCGGCGGCGATGTTGTGGTTGGCTCGGGCGACCGAGTGGAACAGGAGCAGCTCCTGGAAAGACCTTTTCAAGTGGCGGCTGAAACAACAAACTTTGCCACTTCCTGTTCTGATCGTAGCCGCCAGGAAGGTTAAAGGTCAAACCCAAAATGTGTCGCCGTCTGATCCTGCAGCTGGTTTAGCTCAGGTAAACAGAACCAACGATTTCTGTGTACTTACAGGGAAGAAGTTGTGAGAAAATTGTTATCAGAGCTAGTATCGTTATCAGAGCTAGTATCGTTATCAGAGCTAGTATCGTTATCAGAGCTAGCATCGTTATCAGAGCTAGTATCGTTATCAGAACTAGCATCGTTATCAGAGATAGCATCGTTATCAGAGCTAGCATCGTTATCAGAGCTAGCATCATTATCAGAGCTAGCATCGTTATCAGAGCTAGCATCATTATCAGAGCTAGTATCGTTAGATATGCTAGCATCATTATCAGAGCTAGTATCGTTATCAGAGCTAGCATCGTTTTCAGAGCTAGTATCGTTAGACATGCTATCATCGTTATCAGAGCTAGCATCGTTAGATTTGCTAGCATCGTTATCAGAGCTAGCATCGTTATCAGAGCTAGCATTGTTATCAGAGCTAGTATTGTTATCAGAGCTAGTATTGTTATCAGAGCTAATATCGTTATCAGAGCTAGCATCGTTATCAGAGCTAGTATCGTTATCAGAGCTAACATCGTTATTAGAGCTAGCATCGTTATCAGAGCAAGCATTGTTATCAGAGCTAGCATCGTTATCAGATCCAGCATCGTTATCAGAGCTAGCATCGTTAGATATGCTAACATCATCAGCAGAGCTAGCATCGTTGACGCCAGTGCATTGTTGCGTGACAGGTGAGCAGCGATGAGATCTCCAGCAGATCTCAGATCCGTTGGCGCTGCAGTGTAACATCTGCTGCTGCTGATCGTCTGATGACAAACACAGACTCCAGACTTGTTTCTCAGAAACGCCGACTCGTCCTCTGAGCTCGTGTTTCACGGCAGAGTCCTGACCCGGGTCCGTAGAACTCTTCTAAGTCACCCCCCCCTCCTGTCTACCATCCATGAATCATGACCCGAGGGTTTGACTCCACATGTGTCCAAGTTCTTCTCAAGGCCCGTTAACCCATGAGTCATGAATCTTCATCCATCCACAGAGACTCTTGGGTTCACATGTGATCTGTGTGCTACTCTGTTTGTGTTCATCTATGTGTGTTTCTTGTTTGTGTAGACACCTCTCTGTGTGGGTTCATCTTTCTGTGTTTATTGTGTTATTGTGTTTGTGTTCATGTTTCTGTGTGTTTTTCCAACTTTCTGTAGATGTGTTTCTGTTTGTGTTTGTGTGTGTGTGTGTTCTGCATCTATGTTTCTCTGTGTGTGTGTTTCTGTGTTTGTGCATACATTTCTCTGTTTATATCTTTCCATTTTGGTGTTTATCTTTTTTGTGTCTGACTGTGTTTCTCTGTGTGTAGTTTCTTGTGTGTGTATCTGTTCATCTTTCTATTTGTGTGTAGTTTATTTGTTATGTGTGTTTATCTTTTGTGTAGGAATGTGTTTCTCTGTTGGTTTGTAGTTTCTTGTGTGTTTCTGTGTCTGTTTCTTTGTTGGTGTGTAGTTTCTTGAGTCTGTGTTCATCTTTTTATTTTTATGTGTGTGTTCATCTTTCTGTCCGTGTGATTCTTTGCGGATGTGTGTGTTTTTCTGGGTGTATGTTTCTGTGTGTGTGTTTATCCTTCTGCCTGTGTGTTCCGTGTATGTGTGTGTGTGTGTGTTTTTGTTATGTGTGTGTGTGTGTGTGGGGTGTGTGTGTGTGTGTGGGAAACATCCAGCTGAGACAAGGTGATAATCTCTCTTAACACACATCTGAGATACAGTTAAGTAAACACACACACACCAGTAATTCTGTCAGTGTGACATCTCCTTGGACACTAAACCCTTGAGTACCGGGTCAACAGGAGGTCCAGGTTCTTCCTCTGAACTGGACTCTCACTATTTTGTGAGTCTGAGCCCCGACTCGATCTAACAACTCAGTTCCAGTCACGAGTCATCTCTCTGACTGGTCTGCTGCGAGGGATCCTGGTCCAGATCCTGATCCTGATTCAGATCCAGATCCAGATCCTGATCCAGGCGACGCTGCGGACAACATGGCCGAGTCCACACACGACGGTGAGGTCCACGAGTCGATTGTGACTCAAAGGAGTCGACTCTTTCCTTAAAGTTTGTCCTCTCGTGTCAACATCTTCATCTTGTCGTCTCTGACTCGTCAAGTCGTTGGTGGGACTCTCAGAAGATATTGAGAGGTTCTTGAGGACCCTCAGCTCCTGACCTCAGATACCATCCTGTGACCTCCCATGGGGTCCCGACCCAGACTTGACACCTGCTGACAGCTGCGAGTCACTCAAGACGTGAGATGACGTTCTGGCGCAGACACTTGGTCTCCTGCTGTTGGTCTGCTGGACCACGGAGATGGTCTTGAGATGGTCTTGAGATGGAGTTTGTTGGGTGGAGAAGGAATCAAAGATGAATCTTCTCAGGACTTTTGTCTCCTAACACACACACACACGCACACACACACCAACATTCCAGAGCTTCTCAATACTTCCTTTCATCAGCCTCACACAACCTCCAGTCAACCACTGAGAGCCTCCTCACCCTCGCCTTCCTCAGACCTCGAACCTTTACATCCTCAGGGGAAAAGACCACGTGATCTTGAACTTTTAAATATAGACAAGTTCATCGGTCCGTGACGTCAGAGGTCATCGATTAGAAGGATTTTTTAAATTGACGAGACGGTCATGTCACTGACGTCACTTCTCGACCACCAGACCCGTCCGCGCACCTGACGGGACCCGGCGCGCACCCCGAGATCGGCTTCCCGCCTCCGGAGCCCGCGGAGCCGCTGAGCCCGGCACTGACTCACCTGGGGTCGCTGCTGGCCGGACCCCCGCCGCCGAGGATGGACTGGGACAGGTGACACTCTCACACACACTCTCACACACACACACACACACTCACACACACACGCAAAGGACACACAAAAACGAGTGCTTACTTCAAAAACGTCTTCGGTGGTGCGTTCAAGTGTTGTGGTGGTGCGTTCAAGGGTCTCTGACTTCGGCGCGTCTCTCCTGTGGAATGAGCAGCAGGTACTCAGATGCCAGCAGAAATATCTGGGAGGGCAGAGACGACCCCCCCCCCCCCTCCCTCACACACTCTCAAAATCACTCACAACAAAGTGTACCGACGTCAAAAAGTCCGACTCGACGTGAACGTAACCAGACTCAATAACGAAGTACTTTTATTTTGAAAAACTTCCAAATCGACTTCATCCAAAGAGCAAAAAGTTGTGTTGTCACGTTTCAAAGTTGTGTGATGGAAAGATGTTTGTTCACATGCTTGACTGTGTGTCGGAGGTCACGTGACTCTGATGGAGGAGTCCCCGGGTCAGACCCAGATCATTTCATCAATATGAATGGTGGACTTTCTTACAACACACATTCAGAAATGCACTCACATACACACTCTTGCAATGAGATATACACACTCACATACACACTCTCACATTAACACACTCACATACACACTCTTGCAATTAGATATACACACTCACATACACTCTCTCACATTAACACACTCACATACACACTCTTGCAATTAGATATACACACTCACATACACTCTCTCACATTAACACACTCACATACACACTCTTGCAATTAGATATACACACTCACATACACTCTCTCACATTAACACACTCACATACACACTCTTGCAATTAGATATACACACTCACATACACACTCTTGCAATTAGATATACACACTCACATACACTCTCTCACATTAACACACTCACATACACACTCTTGCAATTAGATATACACACTCACATACAGTCTCTCACATTAACACACTCACATACACACTCTTGCAATGAGATATACACACTCACATACACTCTCTCACATTAACACACTCACATACACACTCTTGCAATGCGATATTCACACTCACATACACTCTCTCACATTAACACACTCACATACACACTCTTGCAATTAGATATACACACTCACATACAGTCTCTCACATTAACACACTCACATACACACTCTTGCAATGCGATATTCACACTCACATACACTCTCTCACATTAACACACTCACATACACACTCTTGCAATGAGATATACACACTCACATACAGTCTCTCACATTAACACACTCACATACACACTCTTGCAATTAGATATACACACTCACATACAGTCTCTCACATTAACACACTCACATACACACTCTTGCAATGAGATATACACACTCACATACAATCACTCACATTAACACACTCACATACACACACTTGCAATGAGATATACACACTCACATACACTCACTCACATTAACACACTCACATACACACTCTTGCAATTAGATATACACACTCACATACACACTCTTGCAATTAGATATACACACTCACATACACTCACTCACATTAACACACTCACATACACACTCTTGCAATTAGATATACACACTCACATACAGTCTCTCACATTAACACACTCACATACACACTCTTGCAATGAGATATACACACTCACATACAATCACTCACATTAACACACTCACATACACACTCTTGCAATGAGATATACACACTCACATACACTCACTCACATTAACACACTCACATACACACTCTTGCAATTAGATATACACACTCACATACAGTCTCTCACATTAACACACTCACATACACACTCTTGCAATGAGATATACACACTCACATACACTCACTCACATTAACACACTCACATACACACTCTTGAAATGGAGATACACACTCACGTACACTCTTTTACATTGACACACTAACATTAACACACTCACGTACACTCTCTCACATTGACACACTAACATTAACACACTCACATACACACTCTTGCAATGAGATATACACACTCACATACACTCACTCACATTAACACACGCACGTACACAGTCTTGCAATTAGATATACTCAAGCACATACACACTCAGATTAACACACTAACATTAACACACTCTCATACAGACTTTTGTAATCGGATATACACACTCACATACACACACTAACATTAACACACTCACATACACACACTTACACAACGATAAAAACTCTCTTACAAATACACACTCAAAGACATTCTCTCATACTCAAAAACACACTTCAGAGACACACACCCTAACACTCATATATGCACACATACACACTCTAAAGCTAACACATACACACTCAGAGACGCACATTCTCACACTTACATACATACAGGTATACTCACAGACACACACTTACATAAACACACTCACAGACACACATACACAGATATACTCATTCATAGATACTCACAGACCCACACATTAACACACACATACGCACTTTCACACACACACTTTCAGACCCACACTCTCACACTCACAGACGCTCTCACACACAAATACAAACTCTTCCCCTTACAAAAATTCTCACATACAAATACACACTTTCATACACTCTTACTCCCACAAACACTCACAGGTACAATAAGACACACTCATTCTCATACACACACACACAAATACACACTCTCTCACACTCACAGACACCCTCCCACACACAAATACACATTCTCATACACTCTCAAACACACACTACCACACACACTCTCTCTCAAACACACACACACACACACACACACACACACACTGAAAAGTACAAACACACACAGTCACTCCCTCACACACACTCTCAGACTCACCCACACTCGCTCATACACACACACTGATACAGACACACCCCCACTCACTCACAGGTACAAAGACACACTCACACTCACTCACCGGTACAAAGACACACACTCACTCACACACACACACACACACCCCCACACACACACTCACACACTCTCACACACACATACTCTCACACACTCACACAGACACACACACACACACACACACACACACACACACACACACACACACACACACACACACACACACACACACACTCACACAGACACACACACACACACACACACACACACACTCACACACTCACACACACACACACTCACACACACACTCACACACTCACAGACACACACACACACACACACTCACACACTCACAGACACACACACACACACACACACACCCCCACACACTCACAGACACACACACACACACACACACACACACACACACACACACACTCACACACTCACAGACACACACACACACACACACACACTCACAGGTACAAAGACAGAGCAGCTTTCACTGAGTCTCTCTGAGGACGTACAGGAAGCAGATCTGACCGCCCGGGTGAGAGGAAATACTGGATCTGGTTCTGTGTCCCGCCTCAGTTCTGGACTCACGTCAGGGATCCTTCCCTCTCACACCATCACTCATCCTCTCCTGCGTGTGTGAGTCACACTGAGGCCTTTGTTTCTGGAGAACAACTTGACTTCTGGACCGTCGGTCCGAGGCGGTCACGTGACCCAGGGTTCGAGTCACGTGACCATCCAAGGTATCATGGGAAATCAAATGTCACTGGTGAGGATCTGGACAAGGTGGTCCACTCTGATGCAGGAACCTCCTGGTGTCCCTCAGATGAATGATTGAGTCACTGACGACTCTTCTTCCTCACACCCTCAGTCTGTGTCCCAGTGTGACATACCGGAGGGTCATGGACTTGGGACCTCTGACCTCTGACCTGTGAGGGTCTAAATGAGTCCACACTGGCACCCGGGTGACTGACCAGCCCCCCAACAGGCAGGTGTAAACCCTGCACCATGGAGAGTAGGTTCTGGTGTGCACCGGTCACATCAGCTGGTTCTGGTTCTGTCAACTTTGTTCAGCTTCAAGTCATTGATGGATGGTTCTGGTTCTGGTCCAACAGGAGGCCTCACACTGATTTTGGGGGCAGCAGAGACCCCAGGCGAGGAGGTCATGAGGACCAGACGGTCGTGATCCTTCACGCCAAAGTGGCGCAGAAGTCGTACGGCAACGAGAAGCGGTAAGTGGCTGGTCATCGTCACGGCAACCGCTGCAGCTCAGTGTGGATCTGCTCTGCAGGTTCTTCTGTCCTCCTCCATGTGTCTACATCAGAGGTCCTGGCTGGAGGATCTCACAGGATCACCTGACAGGTGAGTCTTCATCACCATCATCTTCATCTACATCTTCATCTTCATCTTCATCATGAACATCATCTTCATCTTCATCATGAACATCATCATCATCATCATCTTCATCATGAACATCATCTTCTTCACCATCATCATCTTCATCTTCATCATCATCATCATCATCATCATCATCATCATCATCATCATCATCATCATCATCATCATCATCATCATCATCAATATCATCATCTTCATCATCATCAACATCGTCATCATCTTTATCCTTATCATGAACATCCTCTTCATCATCATCATCATCTTCATCATGAACATCCTCTTCCTCATCTTCATCCTCATTCTCATCATCATCCTCATCATCATCTTTATCATCAACATCTTCATCACCTTCATCTTCATCTTCATCTTCATCTTCATCTTCATCATCATCTTCTTATTCATCATCACTTTCATCATCATCAACATCATCATCATCATCATCATCACCTTTTTCATCCTGATCTTCATCATCTTCAAATAAATCATCATTCATCATCATCATCATCATCACCTTCATCATTGTCATCATTATCATCATTATCATCATCCTGATCTTCATCATCTTCAAATAAATCATCATTCATCATCATCATCATCATCACCTTCTTCATTATCATCATTATCATCATTATCATCATCCTGATCTTCATCATCTTCAAATAAATCGTCACCTTCAGCATCATCAACGTAACATCTTGACCTGCTTGTATTTCTTCACCAGCGTCAGGTGACCTGGTCCAGCGAGTCTCGGGCTACATGTGTCTGGACAGCAGTGGTCAGTCCAGGTCTGAGTCCTTCAAGCTGGTGTTCGACGAGCAGCCGGACTCTCGGGTGAGAAGAGTCTAGAGCCCATGATGTTGTCCTCCCTCTGACGGGTCCTGAACCCTGGGCTGATGGAGGTTAGCATCAGCTAAGAGTTAGCACAGATGACACACTCATGGCTACAGTAGAAACATTAGTTTGGTCTTCTACTCTTCTTAAGCCGCCTCATCCAGGCCCCCTTTGTGGGGGTTCTTGTCCTGTCCCACTCTGCTCTGTGACCACTAGAGGTCGCTGTGCCGCGGCTCATATTCACCTGCTGCGAAGCCTGGTATTCGTGGAACGCGAGCATCAGCCAAGTCCAGCTGAAGAACCTGTGACGGGTCCAGAAGCTAATCTGGTGCTACGTGACCAGCTTGGCTGCGGCCCAGTTGGACCGGCCCGCCTGTGAAGTCTGACCATCCACAGCCAAGTCCAGTGCCGAGTGTTGATCCTTGTGCGTGTACTGGACCAGAACCAAGCTCTAATGGCTCCTGTCTGGACCAGAACCAGTGTTTGTGCCGACTTAATGAATCTGGATGATTGACAGGAGGGGGGGGGGGGGCTCCATGATGGAGGTGAACGGATGAACACAGTGGGTGGAGGAGGGGCAGGTCATGTGATCCACCTTTGTTGTGAGTGTGTGAGAAAGTCACACAAATGTGTTTGTCCAGACGAACTTTACTACACTGTTGACCTGACAAACATTCTGACTGTGTGTGTGTGTGTGTGTGTGTGTGTGTGTGTGTGTGCGTGAGTTTGTGTTTGTGTGAATGAGTCTGTGTGTGTATTTTTATGAAGTTCATGTTTCAGTGTGTCTGTCGGTTTGTGAGTGTGTGTGTGTTCGTTCATGTGTGACTGTGTGTTTTCATGTGTTTATGTGTGTTCATCTTAGGTTGTATTTATTTGTGTGTTAGTGTGACTGTGTGTGACTGTGTCTCTGTTTATATGTTCATGTGAGTTTTTTTTTCCGTGTGTGTGAATATTTGTGTTTGTGTGTGTTCATGTTTGAGTGTGTGCGTTCATCAAAGTTTGTATTCATGTGTGTTCATGTTTGAGTGTGTGCATTCATAAAAGTGTGTGTTCATGTTTGAGAGTGTGCGTTCATCAGGGTTTGTATTCATGTGTGTTCATGTTTGAGTGTGTGCGTTCGTCAAAGTGTGTGTTCATGTTTGAGAGTGTGCGTTCATCAGGGTTTGTATTCATGTGTGTTCATGTTTGAGTGTGTGCGTTCGTCAAAGTGTGTGTTCATGTTTGAGTGTGTGCGTTCATCAAAGTTTGTATTCATGTGTGTTCATGTTTGAGTGTGTGCGTTCATCAAAGTGTGTGTTCATGTTTGAGTGTGTGCGTTCATCAAAGTTTGTATTCATGTGTGTTCATGTTTGAGTGTGTGCATTCATCAAAGTGTGTGTTCATGTTTGAGAGTGTGCGTTCATCAGGGTTTGTATTCATGTGTGTTCATGTTTGAGTGTGTGCGTTCATCAAAGTGTGTGTTCATGTTTGAGTGTGTGCGTTCATCAAAGTTTGTATTCATGTGTGTTCATGTTTGAGTGTGTGCGTTCATCAAAGTGTGTGTTCATGTTTGAGTGTGTGCGTTCATCAAAGTTTGTATTCATGTGTGTTCATGTTTGAGTGTGTGCGTTCATCAAAGTGTGTGTTCATGTTTGAGTGTGTGCGTTCATCAAAGTTTGTATTCATGTGTGTTCATGTTTGAGTGTGTGCATTCATCAAAGTGTGTGTTCATGTTTGAGAGTGTGCGTTCATCAGGGTTTGTATTCATGTGTGTTCATGTTTGAGTGTGTGCGTTTATCAAAGTTTGTGTTCATTTGTGTTCATGTTTGAGTGTGTGCGTTCATCAAAGTTTGTGTTCATGTTTGAGTGTGTGCGTTCACCACGTAGAGCACACATGTTGAAGTGAGTTTGTGTTCACGTGTGTAGTTGTGTGTCTGCAGGTCTTCGCCTGCTCCAAGTCCCTGTTCATCTCGGACCAGGACAAGAGGAAACACTTCCGTCTGCTGCTGCAGCTCTTCCTGGGAAGTCGACAGGAAGTCGGGACGTTCCAGAGCCGGCTGATCAAGGTCATCTCCAAACCCTCGCAGAAGAGACAGTCCATGAAGAACGCTGACCGTGAGTGCACGCCACCGGGCCTGGACCGGACCCGTGACTCACAAACTCCCCCTGGTGTCCAGTCTGCATCTCGTCCGGCTCCAGGGTCGCTCTGTTCAACCGCCTGCGCTCGCAGACGGTCAGCACCAGGTACCTGTCGGTGCACCAGCACGCCTTCGTCGCCAGCTCCAGACACTGGACGCCGCTCGCCATCACGCTAGGTGACCCACCTCTGCGACCGCCATCATCACACACACAGACACACACAGACACGCACAGACACACACAGACACGCACACTCAGAGACGAGTCGGCAGCTTGTTTGTTTAACACACAACTTCAGACCTCCCACCGCCGGACTGACCACCGTGACTACTGACTACTCTGCTCCCACCAAACCCAAACTCCAGTGTGTGTGTGTGTCTGTGTGTGTGTGTGTGTGTTTTTAGTGCCGGGCCAGCGTGAGGATCAAGAAAACTTTGTGCTGAGTGAAGGTTTCATCTGCTACGGCTGTGTGGTCCAGTTAGTGTGTACCGAGTCAGGAGTCGCTCTGCCGCCGCTGGTAACACACTCATGTACACACACTCGCACACATACACAAGCTCACACTCTCTCAGACACATGCACACACTAGACACAAACATTTGCATGCACACAAATGCACTCACTCACACACACACACACATAGACACATCCACACTCAAACACACACACACATGCCCACGCACAAATGCACAAACACACACTCTCTCAGACATACACACTCAAATGCACACACTCACACACACTTACACACCTTGACACTCTCTCATGTAGGCACACACACGCGCACTCAGACACACACATACACGTGCAATCAATCACGCACATACACGTGTACATGCTCTCTCAGACACACACACAAGCACACAACACACTCATTCAGACACACACGCACGCAGAGAATAACTTACACACACATGCAAACCCACAGATACAAACTCTGACACACAAATTTAAACTTGTTATGCCAATTAACTGTAGTGTTAACTCTTGATTCAAACAATTTGTTATTTTTTTTATATATGTAGTAAAACTGTGGACAGCAGGGGGCGCTCAGTCGCTAACCAACAAGAACGGGTTGAGTCACAGATGAGTGAGTCACTGTGACTCATATAGAGTGAGTCCCTCAGACTCTTGACCAGGTTTCACTTCTTGTCAGACTCCGCCCACTTCTTGAATACAGGAAGAGGAAGTGACATCAGGTGTTCGAGGCTCGTCATTGAGACGCCAGAAGACTCGTCTGCCGACCCGAGTCACTCAGATGGTTTGACTCGGACGGAGGATAGAAGTCTTTCAAATGACTCCAGAGACTCGGTGGGAACATCTGGAGTCGGACTCCGGAGTGCCGAGTCAGCCCTTGGGGGTCTTCTGGCCTCCCACAGACTCGCTGAGTCGCTTCCTCTGCTGCGGCGAAGACGGGTTTCCTGTGCTGAGGGATCCAGGTGTTAGTGCGTCTGCACCTCCTCACTGACGTCCTGCTCCGTCGGCAGGTGATCCGCAAGGTCAACAAGCAACACGCCGTCCTGGACGTGGACGAGCCCGTTTCACAGCTGCACAAGTGCGCCCTCGAGTTCAGGGACGCTCCCGGGGTTTACCTGTGTCTGAGCAACGACAGCATCGTCCGTCACCAGGTCAGACTTCTTCTCCTCGTCCTCCTCCTCCTCCGACCCTTGACCCTCCTTGTGTCCCCCTCCAGGCCGCGTCCAGAGAACCGGGCCGGGCGGTACTGAACGACGGCTCCTGCTGGACCATCATCGGGGTGGAAGCGGTGGAATTCACCTTCAACCAGGGGCCCACCTGCATCCAGACCCCCGTCAGCCCCTTCCCCGTGGTGTCCGGTCTGGAGGTCAGTTGGACTCGACGAACCTTGACACAGACCATGTTGACCCCGGTGTCGTCTCAGGTGAGCGGAGGAGGACACGTGGCCACGCTGGAGGTGGTCGGGGAGAACTTCACTCCTCACCTGTCCGTCTGGTTCGGCAACTGTGAAGCTGAGACCCTGTTCAAGTGAGTCCAGAGAGACGGAGGAGGTCCTCAAGGCCTAGACGTCCTTTTGGGAAAGTCCAAATTAATCTTTCTGGTTCCCGTCTGAGTCTTGGGGCTGGGTTTGGATCTGAGTCAGGATCTGCTCTGGGTCACAAGCTGGACCTGGGTCAGTGGTGGCACATCGCTAGGGGGGGGCTTCCTGGGACATTTACGAGGGTCTTAGTCTGGTAACCTTTTTATTGGAGACCTCCTGGTGAGTCATTTAGACCCGGCTGCACAGCTGGTACCAGTTGCAGTTCAAATAAAGACACCATATATATACATATATAAAATATCTAGAGGGAACCTGAATAGAACCAGAACCAGTCTCTGAAGATCTGAACGACAGGGTGACGGACCAGGACTTTGGCTTGCGTCAGGATGTGCCGAATCTGCTGGATCGGGCTCCGGGATCCTCAGATAGTCCACAAAGACCTGCTTGTGCCAGAAGCTGCAGCCAATTAGGAACCTGATCCCCCACTGGAGGTCCAGACCTGCTCAGGTCCACAAAAGACCATTCAAGGTCTCTGCGGCTTCTGGTTTTCCTGTTGACCGCAGGACCCGCTTAGTCTGACTGTCGAGTCTGCTGACAGTTTAACATTATGACCACCTCCAACCTTGAGTTCTGTTTTTCATGTGGTCATCCTCTTCATTATCTTCATCATCTTCATCGTCAGTGTTGGTGTCTCCAGGTCCTCCAGGTCCCTGCTCTGTGTGGTCCCTGATGTGTCGGCCTTCAGCTGCCACACACTGCGTCACGTCCTGACTGTGCCGCTGACCCTGATCCGTGTGGACGGTCTGATCTACCGGACGACCTACAGCTTCACCTTCACGCCGGAGCTGCAGCCACCAGGACCTCGGGCCGCCCCAAGTACTGAGGAGGCGAGGGGGGGAGAGCGAGAGGACGACGTCCTGCTGGAGACCATCCACCAGGAGTTCACCCGAGCGAACTACCATCTCTTCATGCAGAGCTAGACTGACTACGCTAGCACATCGCTAGCAACATGCTAGCAACACGCTAGTCGTCTCTTCTCAGGACACAATTTCATTGGTTTATACTGTCAACAATATCACCAGATATAAGTGCACATCAACTAGTGTAGCATTTCATTTACATTAGCACATCAACTAGTGTAGCATTTCATTTACATTAGCACATCAACTAGTGTAGCATTTCATTTACATTAGCACATCAACTAGTGTAGCATTTCATTTACATTAGCACATCAACTAGTGTAGCATTTCATTTACATTAGCACATCAGCCACAGTAGCATTCCATTTACATTAGCACATCAGCTACAGTAGCATTTAATTTACATTAGCACATAAGCTACAGTACCATTTCATTTACATTAGCACATCAACTAGTGTAGCATTTCATTTATTTTAGCACATACGCTACAGTACCATTTCATTTACATTAGGGCATCAGCTACAGTAGCATTTCATTTGTTTTAGCACCTCAGCTACAGTAGCATTCCATTTACATTAGCACATCAGCTACAGTAGCATTTCATTTACATTAGCACATCCGCTACAATAGAATTTTTAAAACATTAGCACATCCACCACAGTAGAATTTTATTTACACTAGCTCATCAGCTACAGTAGCATTTCATTTACATTAGCACTTCAGCTACAGTAGCATTTCATTTAGATTATCATCTATCAGCTACAAAAATCCTTTTAGCTCTGTAATGTTAGCACTTCAGTTACGTTAGCCCGTGAGCAACATTAGCACTTGAGCAACGTTAGTACTTGAGCTACATTAGCACTTGAGCTATGTTAGCATTTGAGCTACATTAGCATTTGAGCTACATTAACACTTGAGCTGCATTAGTATTTGAGCTATGTTAGCACTTGAGCCACATTAGCACTTCATCTACATTAGCACTTGAGCCACATTAGCACTTGAGCTACATTAGCACTTGAGCTACATTAGCAATTGAGCTATGTTAGCACTTGAGCTACATTAGCACTTGAGCTATGTTAGCACCTGAACTACATTAGCTTCTGATGTGTACATGCTGCTGTAACTGGGACCATGTGAGGTTTGGAATTTAAAGACATTTTTCAAACTTGAACAGATGTTTGATTTTGTAACGTTCATGACTTAGAAGTCGAACGTTGAGGATCAGTTTAGGCTCCGCGGAACAAAACCCGAATTGTGGTCTAGACTAGTGAGGCGAGACTTGGTGGCAGGTGCGTGACCGGACCTCCCGGCTGCAGACATTCTTCTGTGGATCAGCTGACACAGAGTCACCTGAGCTGGCACCGAGTCCTGGAACCGGTCTTTAACGTCACTCGCTTTACGGTTTAACAGTCGATGGCGACACTCGAGGGTCACGACTCGTGACTCACAAGTCAGTGTCAAGTGAGAAGATCCTGGTCTGCTCTCTGGTCTGGGAACATCTCATCACCCTCAGAAGTCGAAGAAATGATGAGATTTGGACTGGGATCAGTACCGTGACCTGGCCTTGGTTCCTCTTCAGGTCCGGGTCCGACTCACCAATAACAACACAAACGTGTTTCCTGCAGGACCTGGACCCTGGACCCCATAGGCTCGGACTTCAAACCCAGTCTCACGTGACCCGAACACTGATGCCCGAGTGGCTGAGGAAAGACGTTCCAATGAAAGGAGCCATTCTTCACTCCGACGCAGGAACACCACTTCATTCATGGCCAGAACCTCTGTACCCCCCTCCCCCACTCACTCACACAAGTCCTGTTGTGACCCTAGGAGTCCTTCAGTCTGATGAGACCATTGTGAGTCCTGGACCCTGTTTATGGACCTGGGAAAAAGTCTTTAATCTCCGGGTCTGGAGGTTCCTGGCCCCGGGAGCGGCTCCTCTGCGCCTCCAGCTGTGCTGCTGACAGGAGACGTCGCTGAGGAATCCGTCTCAGAACAAACGGACCGGACCTCGGGCGGAATGTTAATGACCAGAGATCAGAACCAGCTGGAACAAAAGTCCGACTGACAGAGGAACAAGCGCTTGTGTGTCGGATGAGACATCAGACCCGTCACTCCTGTCAGGTCCGGACCCGCTTCCAGGTTCACCGTCCAGTGTCGACAGGACAGAAGGGGGCGACGTCGCGCATAACTGACTCAGCGTTTCTTGCGTCAGAGCGTCAATGACCTGTGACCTGTGACCTTGAACAGAGTCAATCACCTTCACAGACGACCTCTAACACGCGTCACATGACCCGAAGATCACACAGTCATGAAGGAAGTCGTATTGATTAAAAAAGGTTTTAAAATAAGTAGCTTCAATCAAAATAATTATATAAAAATGTTCAAATCCAAAAATATATTCATTAAACAATATTTTCACAAAATAAAGTAAATAAAGAAACTTGTTTCACTTAAACACAAAAAAATCATCTTAAACTATTTGCACTTGAATTATAAAACAAGTTCAAAACGTTTTTCACTAAAATAAAAATTGGTTTCAAAATTATTTATAAAAAAAAACGACTTTTAAACCCTTTTCACTTCATAAATGACATGACCTTTTTATTTTATTTTTTTAATTTAAGCATTTTTAGGGAATGAAAAATGAAAAGCATAGATTAAGTTTGAATAGAAAAGAAACTTTAGTCTCCTATCACGCGTTCAAATTCCTGCGACTCAACTCAAGGACTCCACCTTGTGGTCACGTTGATTATGACACGTGGAAGCGAAGACGACGGAAGCTCAAAAAGGTTTAATTGTTGACAGTTCAGTGAAGAATGTGTTGAAACAAACACACTCAGAGAGACAAACACAAAAGTGCTTCAGGATGTTTGTGTCACTACCAACAAAAACAGTGAACGGAGCCTATGGAAGTATATCAGTGACGGCAGAATATTGTGTGTTTCATTTAATATTTCAAATGTGCACATATTTTGTTGTAATTCTGTAGTGATTTAAATCATTGAATTAGATTTTTTTTTTTTTTAAATGAATGACTTTTATTACACATAGAGTTTAATATTGTGATAAATAACTGTTTGGTATAATTGTGCCAACATTTCTTATATTGAATTTAAGATAAAAAATATAAAATACAAATAAAAAGTGCTTTTGAATTATATGAATTAGTTTATCAAACTCTGTGTAAAAACGCAACCTTTCAATAAGTTCTAATTTTTAAAAAAAATCCAAGCCCTTAAGAAAAAACAACATTTCAATAAAAACAAAGTTTCAAATGTTAGTTTTAACTGTGAATATTCTGATGACACTTATATACTTCTATACAATTGCTAGTTTCTTTTGTTACGTCGCAGAAAAACATGTAAACATATTCAAGGGCATAAAAACACAAAGGTGGAAGGTCAGACACTTGTGGGTCAGTGAGGGTCTTCAATCACCACATCAACGCTTCAAGACCAGACGAGCTGCGGGGCATGATATAGTTTCTGTTGTGGCTCCCCCTGGTGGTCGTCCAGTGCTACTGTGGCTGTGGTCAGATTGTGCTGTCATTACCATGAAGAAAAATAGTCACGTGACCACATGAGAGGGTCTTTGACCCGCCATGCTAGGTCAAGTCAGAACCACAGTCTTGAGGGTCTTGGGTTTTAAGTGCTGATTGGCTGGATCTGGATCTTGCACCTGAACGCAAACCTTCTGAAGTCCAGCAGCTCAGAAGGACCTGTTAGCATTAGCGGGCGACATGCTAGTTTAGGAGTTCTTCAGTCTGACCTCCGGGCAGCAGGGGGCGGCAGACTCCCGCATCCACGAGGACTTGGTCAGTCGACTGAAGTCATGAACGTGTTCAGAACTCCTCGCCGACGCCGTGACTCCACGCCACCTTGGCCTGCTCCTCCTTGGCGGACCCGATGATGGGTTGGGAGATCCGAGGTCCGGGGCGAGGGGTCGGCTCCTCCCTCAGGGGAGGTTTGGGGGGTAGAGTGGGCGGCTCGTGGAGGTGGGGCAGGTGGGTGGGGATGAGGTGGTGGTAGTAGAGGGGGGTCATGATGATGTCCGGCCCGGACGGGTTGACCGGCTGATATGGAGATTCCGGGTCGTCCCGGTCCGCTGGGCCGTCGCTGGAGGAGGTGGGGCAGAAGTTGCTCTCGCTGAGGGAGGAGAACCCCGAGCTGCCCGACAGAGTGGAGCTACTGCCACCCAGGAGGGAGAGCGGACTGGTGGGTGAGGCAGGTATAGGCTGCAGCGCCCCCTGCAGGGACACCAGAGACACATTAGAATCCTGCAGAGTCATCAATAAAGTTACTGTTTATCGATCCTCATCATCTTCATATAAGGGTCAGCAGACATGAGACACGCAGAGAAGAGAAGGAGGAGAGGAAGAGGAGGAGGAGCGAAGGGAGTCTAAGGAAGGAGGAACAGGGAGGGAGATGAGTAGTGGAGGTAGAGGAGTGAAAGGTAGTAAGGAGGAGTGTGGGAGAGAAAGAGGAGGACTAAAGGAAAGGAGGAGGTGAGGAGGAGTGAGGAAGAGGAGGAGGAGCGAAAGGAATCGAAGGAAGGAGGAAAAGGGAGGGAGTTGAGGAGTAGAGGTAGAGGAGTGAAAGGTATTAAGGAGGAGTGTGGGAGAAAAGAGGAGGACTAAAGGAGAAAAGCAGGTGAGGGGGAGTGAGGAAGAGGAGGAGGAGCGAAAGGAGTCAAAGGAAGGAGGAAAAGGGAGGGAGTTGAGGAGTAGAGGTAGATGAGTGAAATGTAGTAAGGAGGAGTGTGGGAGAAAAGAGGAGGACTAAATGAGAGGAGGAGTGAGGAAGAGGAGGAGTGAGGAGGAGGTGAGGATGAGTGAGGAAGAGGAGTGAGAGAGGGAAGGGAGAGGACGAGGTGAGGAAGGAGGAGTGAGGAGGAGGTGAGGAAGAGTGAGGAAGAGGAGGAGAGAGAGAGAGAAGGTAGAGGAGGTGAGGAAGAGGGGGAGTAAGGAGGAGGTGAGGACGAGGATCAGGGATACCTTCTTTAAGGAGCGCGCGGGGAGAGCTGGAGGGAGGTCGCTGACCTGGTGGTGGAAAGCATCAAAGTGCATCGACAGGTGTTGTCCTACAGGGGGAGACAGAGCAGGAGTGTCTGAGAGAGGGGGAGGAGGCGGAGGAGCAGAGAGTGTGACAGAGGGAGACAGGGACAGCAGGAAGACTCAGAGAAACACTTCAGAGCGTCTGAACCGAAGGGGGCGCAGTACTGCAGCACTGGTCTGAGGTACCGTGGGGGGGGTTGCGTGGAGGGACCGGCGGCGCGATGATGCTGCTGGCGTGTGAGGACAGGAAGGGGACGACGTCTCTGGCGCTGCTGTCCAGGCTCCAGCTGCTGGGCGCCGTCAGGACTGTAGGGGGCGCAAGAGAAGACATCGTGAAGTGGCGGCCGGTCAGAGATGTTGTGGTTTCGCTACCTTTCTCAGCCACGGACAGGTTTGGGTCGCTGCAGGGTTTAGAGGGTCCGGTCACCTGGTGGAAGAGCGCCCTCTGCAGGTGGCTCACCTACAACAACAACACTCATCAACTACCACACAAACAACTGGTGGTGCTCATGTCTGCTGCAGCACCTGTGCGGTGTCCAGGATGTTGGGGTACATGGCGCTGCTGGGGCGATCTCTGTGGGGGGGCAGCAGCATCAGGGTCTCCCTGTTGTGTCGATACTTGTCGGGCAGAGACGGGGAACCGACTGTGGAGACGACACGTCAGCCCTGGTGCTAACCTACCTGTCGACGCTGTTTACCTCTGATGGTGGGCGGAGCCGAGCTCATCTGGGACGGAGCCGAGTGGGTGGAGCCGAGGCTGGAGGACGACGGGCTCACCTGCACAACAGGGTCATGTGAGAACGACCCTTGAACTCTGTCGTGTGATTCATTGACTGAATGAGAACGTTTGAGTTACATGAGTCATGGTTTGACTCTCATTGTGTGATTCACCCTTTATGAGTCGTCACCTGAGTCATATATGAGTCAATATTTGTTGTTGTCTGAGTCATACATGAATCGATGTCTGAGTCATACATGAGTCAATGTCTGAGTCATACATGGGTCAATGTCTGAGTCATACATGAATCGATGTCTGAGTCATACAAGAGTCAATGTCTGAGTCATACATGAGTCTATGTCTGAGTCATACAGGAGTCGATGTCTGAGTCATACAGGAGTCGATGTCTGAGTCATACATGAGTCAATGTCTGAGTCATACAGGAGTCAATGTCTGAGTCATACATGAATCAATGTCCGAGTCATACATGAATCAATGTCCGAGTCATACATGAATCAATGTCCGAGTCATACATGAGTCGATGTCTGAGTCATACATGAGTCAATGTCTGAGTCATACATGAGTCGATGTCTGAGTCATACATGAGTCAATGTCTGAGTCATACATGAGTCAATGTCTGAGTCATACATGAATCAATGTCCGAGTCATACATGAGTCGATGTCCGAGTCATACATGAGTCGATGTCTGAGTCATACATGAGTCAATGTCTGAGTCATACATGAGTCAATGTCTGAGTCATACATGAGTCGATGTCCGAGTCATACATGAGTCAATGTCTGAGTCATACATGAGTCAATGTCTGAGTCATACATGAGTCAATGTCTGAGTCATACAGGAGTCAATGTCTGAGTCATACATGAGTCAATGTCTGAGTCATACAGGAGTCGATGTCTGAGTCATACAGGAGTCAATGTCTGAGTCATACATGAGTCAATGTCTGAGTCATACAGGAGTCGATGTCTGAGTCATACGGGAGTCAATGTCTGAGTCATACATGAGTCAATGTCTGAGTCATACAGGAGTCGATGTCTGAGTCATACATGAGTCAATGTCTGAGTCATACATGAGTCAATGTCTGAGTCATACAGGAGTCAATGTCTGAGTCATACATGAGTCAATGTCTGAGTCATACATGAGTCAATGTCTGAGTCATACAGGAGTCGATGTCTGAGTCATACAGGAGTCAATGTCTGAGTCATAAATGAGTCAATGTCTGAGTCATACATGAGTCAATGTCTGAGTCATACAGGAGTCGATGTCTGAGTCATACATGAGTCAATGTCTGAGTCATACAGGAGTCGATGTCTGAGTCATACAGGAGTCAATGTCTGAGTCATACAGGAGTCAATGTCTGAGTCATACATGAGTCAATGTCTGAGTCATACATGAGTCAATGTCTGAGTCATACATGAGTCAATGTCTGAGTCATACATGAGTCAATGTCTGAGTCATACAGGAGTCAATGTCTGAGTCATACATGAGTCAATGTCTGAGTCATACAGGAGTCAATGTCTGAGTCATACAGGAGTCAATGTCTGAGTCATACATGAGTCGATGTCTGAGTCATACAGGAGTCGATGTCTGAGTCATACATGAGTCAATGTCTGAGTCATACATGAGTCAATGTCTGAGTCATACAGGAGTCGATGTCTGAGTCATACATGAGTCAATGTCTGAGTCATACAGGAGTCGATGTCTGAGTCATACATGAGTCAATGTCTGAGTCATACATGAGTCAATGTCTGAGTCATACAGGAGTCGATGTCTGAGTCATACAGGAGTCGATGTCTGAGTCATACATGAGTCAATGTCTGAGTCATACATGAGTCAATGTCTGAGTCATACAGGAGTCGATGTCTGAGTCATACAGGAGTCGATGTCTGAGTCATACATGAGTCAATGTCTGAGTCATACATGAGTCAATGTCTGAGTCATACAGGAGTCGATGTCTGAGTCATACATGAGTCAATGTCTGAGTCATACAGGAGTCGATGTCTGAGTCATACATGAGTCAATGTCTGAGTCATACAGGAGTCAATGTCTGAGTCATACATGAGTCAATGTCTGAGTCATACATGAGTCAATGTCTGAGTCATACAGGAGTCGATGTCTGAGTCATACATGAGTCAATGTCTGAGTCATACATGAGTCAATGTCTGAGTCATACAGGAGTCGATGGTCTAATGGTCTAAGTTATCGTACGAGTCCCAGATGACAGGACAAGACTCCTAACCAGCTTAAGCCATTGACATATCATAGCTGGCAGAAGAAACATGGAGGGATGCGAGCCCTTACATTTTGGGGTCCAGCCAGAAAAGAGGAAATGGGAACCCACGAACGAGCGCCCTAAACATCTCAAAAAATGTCTGAAAGGGGGCGATCCGCCCCAGGGCCCAACTTAAGTTCACTACAGTCTCTGTAAGAACACGCCAAGCATTTTGACTTGTCTCCGAGGTCATCATCATATCTGAAGCACAGGGAACAGCAGAGACGTCTTCAAGGTGAGCTTCGACCCTTCGGTCACACGGTTAGAATAAAGGCACCATTGTCAGCCAATCATGGATTGATTGATTCCGATCCCACTGTCTGGACTCCGGTCAGGGATCATCGAAGATAGGGTGGTCACCTGGTCAGGTGCTCCTGATAAGCAGCTCTAATATAAGCCAGAGACTCAGACCAGATCTTCAGTCCAGATCATCCAAGTCCTCGTGCCTTCAGCTCCTGTTCTTCAAGATGCCTCACAGAAACTGCAACATTGAGATCTGCAACAACTCCAGCAGCTACACACTCGCGAACCCCCAGTAAGTGTTTTTGAGGCGTGTTTAGGTGTTGTCCCTCTGACCTCTTCACCTTCCTTCCTCAGGGTCTTCGTCGAGAGCGGTGGTTGCGATGTGCCTCTGCCCTGCATTGTGGGTCCGTACTCCAGCGTCAGCTCGCTCTTCAACAAGACCACCGGCGCCGCCGCGGGTTCCGTGGGCGTCTTCACCTACGACCTGCTCAACGCCGACCTGAACGACTACAGCCACGTGCTCGCCGTCATGTTCTCTGTGCCCTACGACCGCAACCTGTACTGCAACTGGTTCGCTCTGGGCGTGATGGAGCGCGGCAGCGTCTGCGATTACACGCTCTACGACCTCATGTACAACGGCAGCGAGAGCGGCTTCGTCCGGGCGAAGGCTGACGGTTCGGCGGTTTCCTTTCAGGGAGACTATATCGTGGCCAGCGCCTCCATGTCGGACTCCGGAGAGGCCGTCCTTCGCGTCGACCTCACCGACATCGGCATGTTTTGACTTTGATGTCATGAATGTTTGAGAAATAAAACTGAAAAACCTTTTAGAACTTTAAGAATCCTGATCGTGTGGGTCCCTTAAATTAGTCTTCTGAGTCATGTCAATCCTTGAGTCCTCATTCATTTTTCAAGTAATCATATGAGTCATGGACTGAGTCGTACCTCACTTTATAAATAGTGTTGATTCGAAATAATTTGGACTCTAAACTGCTCAGGGGTGTGTATTGAATCTAGCGATACGATATGTATCCCGATAAAGGGGCAACAATACAATACATCGTGATACTGCAGTAACAAGGATATATTTGTATTATTGTCCAGTACTTGACTCTGGTGTAGTAGAATTTACAGACCACATGACAAAAGTCGTAACTGCTTTCATTTTGTTTTGTAACCATAAATATGTCCAAACATCAGCTTTAAAAGCTTCTGGAGTCGACTGTAGGATTTTATTATTCCTTTAGCCGTGTGGGACACGATGACTGCTGCCATCTAGTGGCTGGGCATTTAAATTGCAACACAATAATAAACAAATACCAGGGTATATTTGTGTGTCTTCTTTTATTAGAGCGGCTTATCAGGACCTCCTGACCCCGAGACAGGCTTATCTCTGATGGTCACTGACTGTATTATCTGACGTCAGCCCAGATGATGTGATCAAAAACAGAATCAATCCCTGATTGGCCGACAGTGGTGCCTTAATTTGACCCACAAAGGTCAAAGGTCACATTGAAGATGTCTCTGCTAGACGAGCATTTTGTAAGGGTGTAAGAAAATACTGATGTAGTTAAGCTTCGCAACATTTATTTTCCATGAAACTGTATTAATATTCAGCAGCACTGCGTTAATGTTTTTATTCACAATTAACGGGCAAATATACCCTGGTATTTGTTCATTATTGTGTTGCAATTTAAATGTCCAGCCACTAGATGGCAGCAGTCACACATTTATATTCGAGTACAATGAGTTGTTCGCTTCATTGAATCACAGAAAACATTGATACACTTTAATATCGCTTTAATTTTTGGACTGACCTGCATGCGGTAGAAGTCATCGCCGTGTTCTACCACCGTCCCGTCGATAAGGATCAGATGATTTCCTCCGTCACTAATGTGGTGAGAAGAGAAATGAGAGGACAAGAAGAAGAAGGAATGGGAGGAGGAGGATGTGGTAAAGAAAGGTCAAGGATAAGAGTTGGAGAAGAAGATGCAGATGAAAAAGAAGTGGAATGGAATGACGAGTGAAAAAGGAGACGTTGATAACTTGGATGAGTGTTAAGAACAAGGTAGAGGAAGTACTAGGAAGACTCGGGTCACTCACCTGTGTCGGTGCAATAGCTTGTAGCCATCATGGCTCACTTGGGACGTCAAGACTCCTCTGTGGGCTGCAGAGGAGAGTTTGTCCAGTCCTGGCAGACCCTGTGGGTGAGAAGTCAAAGGGTCACATGGTCAAAGGGTGATGGACACATGGTCAGCAGGCAGGAGTTGGTACTCAACCTGGCACAGGCTGCTCCTCATCATCTGGAACTGGTCCATTAGCTTCTTGTGCAGCGGGCGCATCTCCGGGTGGACGAGCTTCTCATGGATTGCCAGGCCGATGCCCAGGACATGAGCCTGCAGCAGGAGGTATGTGTGAAGGTCTACCCTGGATGTGTTCTGGGCCTAATTTATTATGGCAGAGATAATGGTTCTGGACTCACCTGCTCCTGCATCAGGTCTTTCAGCTGCGTGATCTTCTCTGCGTCCTCAGGGTGACTAACAATGTAGTCCTTGTCAAAAAACGCCTGTAGACATACAAGTCAAATTGTCTCACAACACAGAACAAACTTAATCCCTGCCCCCATAGTCACGTAAACCCCGACCTCAGAGGGTCCGACTCACCTCCTGATACCTGGCGATACCTCCATTGACAGCGGCATCGATGACTCCGTTGAGCGTCATGCTGAGCAAGTTGATGTTTCCGTGCTGCTGATGGTTCTGGTACTGTCCAATCAGAGTCCGCAACTCTTGGTTCTTGTTCTCCACCACGGAGACGGCGTTCTCCAGCGGACTCACCTCCACCTGAGGAGGGTTGACGGTCATAATAGTTTGGCTCTATCATTCTAGGAGTCACTTGACTCACCAGTTCTCTCTTCTCCACCTCAAACCAGCGTGAGATTCCGGGCAAAGGGTGTGTGAGGGTCAGCGTGGTCCGCTCAATCCAGAGACTCTGCAAAACAGACCCGGGTCAAGAGGATACACGTAGTCTACATCGTTCCTTCTGACAGGTGGCAGACGTTCTGAACCTTGAACTCGTTTTCTCTGTCTTTCGGGCCCTTGTGGAACGGCCGGTCATAGCGGAACCTGCGGACATTGTTGACCCGGTAAAAGCTTTTGATCCGGTCCGGGACTCTGTCCATCTGCAGGACGGTGATGTTCTCTGGAACCGGGGTCACTGCATAGATCTGCAGGTCTGAGAGCCAAAAGGTCAAAGAACCACACCTGAGATAAGAGCAGGAGGACTTCAGGACCAGATCATAAGGATACACTGGGCATCGCTCTGCAGGATGGACGCGTCTGGCTGGTTGGGGTGCTGCATGGTGACGGCCTGAGGAAACTCTCCCAGCATCCTCTGCTGGAACGCCTCCAGTCGCTCGTAGTCGTGACCCCGGCAGACAAACTCTTTGTTCTGTTCCAGAGGAGACAAACAAACATTAGCATGAACCCTAGTGGCCCCATTTGACAAGCTACATATAAAGAGACCTTAACAAGGAACTGGACCAGGTCTATGTGGACTCCAGTCAGTAGAATGAAAATAAAAACTCACTCGGAGGAAGAACGGAAACTTTCTTCCGTAGAAGCCGACACGAAAGAACTCTGGTTCCAGGCGCTGCTGCTCCATGATGTTGTCGTAGTATGCAGCCTCCATTTTCTATACACACACATTAGATGAGACGGAGCTGAGAAAGGCAGGACTCTGGACTTACCCGGATCCAGCTGAGACTCTGGTAGTCATACAGGGACTCGTACTGGTAGGCAAGTTCTCTGCACAGAGGGATCCCGTATTCCCAGCACTACAGAACATCAAGGGTCAGAGCTCAGCATTCCATAATTCAGGGTCATAGGTAAGAAGCGCTGACCTTGCCCTTGTTGAAATATTGGATGACTTTGCGGCAAAGTCCCTCCTTGCGGTGCCACTGGCTCTGAGCCGGGTGTTGCAGGAAGTCCTTGAGCGGCTGCTGGTCCCAGTGCAGCAGCTCCCAGTAAAGCAGCAGCGTAAAAGCCGCCTCTGTAGACCAGCACAGTCACATGACCACCGTGGACCTTCGTTTTTGTGTGTCTGATGCGTTACCGTTATAGTTGTCAGCCTGCAGGTGCATATCGCACAACTTATGAATGTAGCGGACGTACATCTCCTCCTTGTTGATCTCTGACTTGTAGAAATTCTGTAAGAAAACAACAACACTCATGTTCTTTAACTCAAGTCTCTCTGAACCAGGAGGGACCTCCTCAGCAGGTCTTACCAGCAGGTTGACGGTGCAACCGATCTTCTTGTTCTCCGTCTCGTCTCCTTTCATACAGTCCCTGCAACACAAAGACAGGTAATGACCCGGATATTTGTGTCCCTCCAGCAGGACCTACCTGTAGTCCAGCAGCCGCTCCATCAGTCGGGTCACTGAGGTCACAAAGGAGCTCCCTGTCTCCCTCCAGGTCTCCTGCTCGATCTTCTCCAGGAGACTTGAACAAACATCAGATGAAATCAATCTCAAAAACTTGCAGAAAAGTAGAACCATTAACCAGGTGAGAAGACCAGTTGCTGGAACAGTGAGACATATTTGAAACCAAACTTGACAAGAAAAAAAGAAACTATTTCTTATGTTCTTCATGGAGGAGGTAAGGCCACTAGGGTGAACATTTCTTCTTCAAGGAAAAGGCCTGTCCATCTACCAAGGAGAAGGTACGTCCTCCACGAAGGAAATCCATCTACAAGGGAGAAGGTTTGTCCTCCACGAAGGAGGTCCATCTACCAAGGAGAAGGTCGTCCTCCACAAAGGAGGTCCATCTACCAAGGAGAAGGTCCGTCCTCTACGAAGGACTTCCATCTACCAAGAAGAAGGTACGTCCTTCACGAAAGAGGTCCATCTACAAGGGAGAAGGTCCGTCCTCCACTAAGGAGGTCCATCTACCAGGGAGAAGGTCTGGCCTCCACGAAGGAGATCCATCTACCAGGGAGAAGGTACGTCCTACATGAAGGAGGTCCATCTACCAGGAAGAAGTTCCATCCTCCATAAAGGAGGTCCATCTACCAAGAGAAGGTCCATCCCCTATAAAGGTGGTCCATCTACCAAGAGAAGGTCTGTCCTCCATGAAGGAAATCTGTGCATGGGCTGCAGCTCAGATTTTCTGGCAGTGACATGACACAAAGACAACATAGGACAGCGAGGGGGGCCCTGACCGAGACCTTGGCAGTACCTGGGGTAGGGCCCAAACAGCTTGTTTCTGATCGGCAGCAGAGGAGTTAGAGAGAGAGAGTGTTAGTGTCAGAGCAACAGAGTAAGAGGAGGGACGTCTCAAGGACCTAGAATCTTACAGAAGACTGAAGAGCTCTCGATAGTTCTCGTCTCCTCGACCCTCCGACACCAGACTGTCCAGCTTGTCGATGAGCTCCGCCTCCACCTGCAAGACCAGAACCACACATACATATGTGTGTTTGTGTGTGTGAGTTTTGTTTGTGCGTCTGTACCTGTTTGAAGTTGCCGTTCTTGCGTTGCTCCCAGTCCATCATGTCGTGGAAGATGGGAATCATGATGTTCCTGACCTCCCCTTGAGGAACCAGAGTGACGCCGAGGAATGGTCCGATCATTCCAGGGATGAAGTGGATCTTGTTCTCGCCTGCAGCCGCAGATGAAGGAGACTTAGAAGGTTCGGAAGTGATCAAGGAGTGGAGGAGAAAGACTTGTTTCTCACCGAGGTGCTGCCACATGTTGAAGAGCTCGTACGTCATCATCACTCTCATGTCCCCGTATCTGCAGGAGGAGGAAGACTCCTTTACTGACTCACCGCATGTTTATGACCGCCATCATTATCCCCATCCTAACCATCATCATCATCATCACCATCACAATCACAACCATCATCATCATCACCATCATCACCATCACAATCATCATCCACAACATCTACTTCATTCTCATCACCTTCATCATCTTCTTCACTTACTTGTCCAGAACTTTTCTCCTCTTTGCCGAACTCAGAGTTTCCAGTTGAAGACTCGGCTGATTGATGTAGAGAACTGCCAGACTGAAGTAGGAGTTCCACACCTGCACACACACACACACACACACACACACACACACAAGTGTCAATCAGAGTGGTCAGGTTTTCAGAAATCAAGTCATCGACACTTGAGGACAATTCATTGACTCTTCAGAGTTGTTCTGCAGGACCACCACTGGGGGCAGCAGATCTGACACAAACCTTGAAGTCGAAGTCAGCCTCTGTGAAGTTCTTGTGCAGGGCCCGGAACAGGAACTGGGTTGTGGTCAGGATGGTGCTGCAACAGATACCAGGTGAGTCACCTGACTAGGGTTTCCATGGTGACGAGTCTTACCTGCTGGTCAGGAGTCTCATGACGTTCCAGTCCGGCGGGAAAATGCTGAGTTTCATTAGACTCCGGAACACCGACAAGACTTTCAGCAGGAACTCCTGCAGGGGAGACACGGTTAGCAGGAGCCCACCTGGAGGACTGAGAGCAGGACCAGAGGAGGACCAGGACCAGGTGAGTGTGGGGGAAGAGGAAGATCAGTGTTGGGGGGGTTGGCAGGTCCAGGAGGGAGGAGAGGAGACCCGGGTCAGGGTGAGGAAAGGTGGTTGAAAAAGGAACCCGGGTCGGGGTTAGGAGAGAGGGTCCAGAGGAGGACCCTGGGTCAGGGTGAGGAGATGGACCTGGTCCACAGGAGGGACAGAACCTTCAGCTCGTCTTTGCTCTGGAAGTTCTCCAGGAGGCTTTGGAAGTGGACGTCGCTCATCTGACGCAGCAGCGACAGCAGACATGACACGTACTCGCCCTGCAGACCACAGCAGACCATCAGCAACAACATGGAGTCACAAACAGCAAAACAACAGAAACAAACAAACAAGGTCTGACTGATGTTGACAACAACTGAATTGATGACAAACAACACAGAATCATATACAACAAACAAACTGAAAAAGATGATTAAATAAAATATTAGTGGATTAAAGACAAATTGACGAACAATAATAAACAGATGGTAGATGAACAGATGAAGAAATAGAAGAATTGATCAACCAAAAGGTGGATAAATGCATGAGTGGAGATACATAGGTGAAGAGATAAGAAAAATACAAAAATGAGAAGACGGGTGGATGAACAGATGAGTGGATGAAGAGACAGATGGATGAAAAGATGAGTGGTTGAACAGATGAATGGATGAACATATGAATGGATGAACAAAAGGATGGATAAAAAGATGAGGGGATGAACAGATGAATGTATTAACAGATGGATGGATAAACAGGTGAATGTATTAACATATGGATGGATGAACAGATGAGTGGATCAACAGATGGATGGATGAACAAATGAATGCATTAACAGTTGGATGGATGAACAGATGAGTGGATGAACAGATGAGAGGATGAACATGGGGTTGAGGGGCAGATGAAAGGCTGAGGCAGTAGTAGGGTTAGTTACTAACGGTGATCTCGGCGGTGCACTGCGGGCAGCGTTGACCTCTTACCGCCTCCTGCGACTGACTTTTGCTCATGATGGAAAGTAGCGTCTGCAGGAGGACGTCCAGCAGTGACTCCACCATCATCTGCACCTCCTCCTGGACCTCCTCCTGCAACTCCCCCTGCTGCACAACACCAGCACGCTCAGGACCCCACACTGTATAGGCCTGTATGTGTGTGTGTTTGCGTTTGTTACCATTGAGCTGGTCTTGACGATGGAGAAAATGGAGCTCAGTATTCCAGAGCAGATCAATAGTTCCTTCTGCTGCCTCAGATGTAGATGGATGTGGTGAAGGACAACAGGCAGGAGGATCCTCCGAGACTCTGAGGGCACATGTCAAATTTGTGTCGTAAGAAAAACTTAAAAGAGACTCATGTTCTTTCTCGATCTTTAGTTTTAAATTGTTGTTAATGATGTGTTTTTCCCTCTAAGGATGGGCATGTTGGCTTTACATATAAGTAAGAAAATTCAATTAAAACATGATTTTAAAAAATAAATTGTGTTGTTTGAAGACAAATCTCGAGTTGTGAAGGTCACCTGGGAAGGTGAAGAGCCGACTGTCCACGGTGCGGGCGATGGACTGAAGCTTGACCACGTCCATGGACTGAGCCACGTGCCCGCTGGACGACAGGCTGCTCAGAGTTCCTCGCACAAACTCCGCCACCTCCACCACAGTGAACATCTGCAGGAGCTCGTCGAAGATCGCAGGGAACGAGTTGAGGAGAGCGACCTGGTGACACAAGTGTGTGAGAGTGTGTGTGAGAGTGTGTGTGTGAGGGAGTGTGTGTGTGTGCTGCAGGAGGGCAGTAGGGGGTCACTGGGGTCACCGTCTTCTACTCACTGACAAAGGAGATGACCTCGGAGCACTGCAACTCCAGCCCTGAGTGCAGGTCAGCGGGGCACCACCAGGGGGCAGCATCTGGCCTGATGGGGGGGCTATGAGAGTCGCAGGCATGGAGAGAGGGGCTTGGTTTGGACCTGGCTGTTGGGACTGTGTGAGGGGAGGAGAGTGAGGAAGAGGAGAGAAGCAGGAGCAGGTTTCAGATGTAGAGAAGCGTCAGACTCCAGCGGCTAACGGCTCAGATGACATCATCATCAGGGGACAGGACAGTGGTTAGCTGTAGGAATCACCACGACAACTGAAGTGACCCACCTGGGTGAAGATCAGGGTCTCGGAGTTCCGGCTGTCCAGGCTCAGCACGAAGCGGATGGACTGGAAGAGTTCCTGGATGCTGCAGCGGAACTGGTCCTCCTCCTGACCGCAGGTGGCCCGAGAGTACAGGACCCGGGACTGGACGATGAATTTGAACAGGTACTCCAGAGCCTGAGGAGGTCGGGTCAGTGTGTCTCAACTACTCCAGAACTTAGTTCGGTCACTCACCCTCATGGCCTCCTGGATGTGGTCCTGCCGGACCACCTCAGCTGATCGATCCATGTACCACTTCAGACACCGGATCAGTTCCCTGGAACCACAGAAGTGACACATGAGTGTTGTGTGTGTTTCTTTGAGTGGGGGGTGTGTGTGCATGTGTGTGTAAGTGTGTTTGTTTCTTTGAATGTTGTGTGTGAGTGTGTTTCTTTGAGTGGTGTGTGTGTCAGGATGTTTGTTTCTTTGAAAGTTGTTGGTCAGTGTGTTTCTTTGAGTGTTGTGTGTGTGTAAGTGTGTTTTTTTGAGTGTTGTGTGTGTGTGTGTCAGTATGTTTGTTGCTTTGAATGTTGTGTGTGAGTGTGTTTCTTTGAGTGGTGTGTGTGTCAGGATGTTTGTTTCTTTGAATGATTTGTGTGGATGAGTGTGTTTCTTTGAGTGTTGTGTGTGTGTGTGTGTGACAGTATATTTGTTTCTTTGAATGATTTGTTTGGATGAGTGTGTTTCTTTGAGTGTTGTGTGTGTGTGTGTGTGTGTCAGGATGTTTGTTTCTTTGAATGATTTGTGTGGGTGAGTGAGTTTCTTTGAGTGTTGTGTGTGTGTGTGTGTGACAGTATATTTGTTTCTTTGAATGATTTGTGTGGATGAGTGTGTTTCTCTAAATATTTTGTGTGTCAGTGACTGTGTTTCTTTGAGTTTTGTGTGTTTGAGTATGTTTCTTTGAGCGTCATGTTTGTCAGTGAGTGTATTTATTTGAGTGTTGTGTGTGTCAGTGAGAGTGTTTTTTTTAATGTTATGTGTGTCAGTGAGTGTGTTTATTTGAGTGTTGTGTGTGTCAGTGAGTGTTTTTTTTTTGTTATGTGTGTCAGTGAGTGTGTTTCTTTGAGTGTCGTGTGTGTGTGTTTCTTTAACCGTTTAAGTGTGTTTCCTTGAGTGTTATGTGATTCCGTGAGTGTGTTTCTTTGAGTGTGTATTGGAGCGTGTGTGTGTGTGTGACTGACTTGTAGGCCAGGGCTCCAGCGAAGTGTTTCTGTATGTACGTGTCCATCACGGGTCTGAAGTGGAAGTACTTGCTGTCCCTGAGCAGGTTGATGATGAAGACCTGACGAAGATTGAACACCAGTGAGTCACAGGCATGAGTCACAGTCGTCAGTGTGAGTCTCAGACTCGAGTCACAGTCGTCAGTGTGAGTCTCAGACTCGAGTCACAGTCGTCAGTGTGAGTCTCAGACTCGAGTCACAGTCGTCAGTGTGAGTCTCAGACTTGAGTCACAGTCGTCAGTATGAGTCTCAGACTCGAGTCACAGTCGTCAGTGTGAGTCTCAGATTCGAGTCACAGTCGTCAGTATGAGTCTCAGACTCGAGTCACAGTCGTCAGTGTGAGTCTCAGACTCGAGTCACAGTCGTCAGTGTGAGTCTCAGACTCGAGTCACAGTCGTCAGTGTGAGTCTCAGACTCGAGTCACAGTCGTCAGTGTGAGTCTCAGACTCGAGTCACAGTCGTCAGTGTGAGTCTCAGACTCGAGTCACAGTCGTCAGTGTGAGTCTCATACTTGAGTCACAGTCGTCAGTGTGAGTCTCAGACTCGAGTCACAGTCGTCAGTGTGAGTCTCAGACTTGAGTCACAGTCGTCAGTGTGAGTCTCAGACTCGAGTCACAGTCGTCAGTGTGAGTCTCAGACTTGAGTCACAGTCGTCAGTGTGAGTCTCAGACTCGAGTCACAGTCGTCAGTGTGAGTCTCAGACTCGAGTCACAGTCGTCAGTGTGAGTCTCAGACTCGAGTCACAGTCGTCAGTGTGAGTCTCATACTTGAGTCACAGTCGTCAGTGTGAGTCTCAGACTCGAGTCACAGTCGTCAGTGTGAGTCTCATACTTGAGTCACAGTCGTCAGTGTGAGTCTCAGACTTGAGTCACAGTCGTCAGTGTGAGTCTCAGACTCGAGTCACAGTCGTCAGTGTGAGTCTCAGACTTGAGTCACAGTCGTCAGTGTGAGTCTCAGACTCGAGTCACAGTCGTCAGTGTGAGTCGCAGACTTGAGTCACAGTCGTCAGTGTGAGTCTCAGACTTGAGTCACAGTCGTCAGTGTGAGTCTCAGACTCGAGTCACAGTCGTCAGTGTGAGTCTCAGACTCGAGTCACAGTCGTCAGTGTGAGTCTCAGACTCGAGTCACAGTCGTCAGTGTGAGTCTCAGACTCGAGTCACAGTCGTCAGTGTGAGTCTCAGACTCGAGTCACAGTCGTCAGTGTGAGTCTCAGACTTGAGTCACAGTCGTCAGTATGAGTCTCAGACTCGAGTCACAGTCGTCAGTGTGAGTCTCAGATTCGAGTCACAGTCGTCAGTATGAGTCTCAGACTCGAGTCACAGTCGTCAGTGTGAGTCTCAGACTCGAGTCACAGTCGTCAGTGTGAGTCTCAGACTCGAGTCACAGTCGTCAGTGTGAGTCTCAGACTCGAGTCACAGTCGTCAGTGTGAGTCTCAGACTCGAGTCACAGTCGTCAGTGTGAGTCTCAGACTCGAGTCACAGTCGTCAGTGTGAGTCTCACCAGTGACTGGAAGACCAGCGGACCGTACTTGTCCGTGTTGTCGTCCAGGATGGAGAACAGCGTGTCCAGGATGTCCTGCAGGAACTGAAGGAAGGAAGAACAGGAAGTGCGTTTTATTTTGAAATCAGGAAGTACAAGCGTTTCCTCATTAAAACGAGTTAGGCTATGTTTTTGTCATCACTGTACTGTCCAGCAGGGGGCTCTGACTACATGTGTGGAGCAGCAGTGGGATTCTCACCTTCACGATCTCCTCTCCGCTTACGTGGCGCAGGCGGCCCAGGATGTCCATGACCCGGTCCGGGTGAGCCTTCCACTTGAGCAGAGCCAGCAGGTCCACTGGAGGACAAGACCATTGTCAGTTGGACTGAGCAGGCGAGGCTGGACGTGGGTCAGTACCGTTCTGTGTGAGCTTGGTGGACGACAGCTGAGTGCAGATCCAGAAGGTCTCCTTGCTGCTGCGCTGGAACACCAGACCAGGGGACAGACTCGGGAAACTGCTGGAGTCTTCTCTGCTGCTGGGTAGACTCAGATACAGGGCCTGCTGGAAGGTGGTGTTCTCGTCACACTGGTGGAGAGACAAGAGGTTGTTGTTGCTTCGTTAGTTTCACAGTGTGTGTAGGTGTGAGTGTGTAGGTGTGAGTGTGTGTTCTTCGTCGCGTCTCATCTTATTCTCACCTTGTAGACGTAAAGTTCGTGACTCTCGTCCGACAGTGTCGTCCCGTCATCTCTCATCAGAGGAGTGAAGGAGAAGCCAAACAGCTTCTTCTCTCCTCGGTCCTTCGCTGCAGAGATGAAGAAGGTGGTGTCACGTTAGTGTGAGCGCCCTCTACTGTTGCACTAGTGTCGCAGTACTGTGAGCGCGCTCTACTGTTGCACTAGTGTCACGTTAGTGTGAGCGCCCTCTACTGTTGCACTAGTGTCACGTTAGTGTGAGCGCCCTCTACTGTTGCACTAGTGTCACGTTAGTGTGAATACTAGAGTTGCACTAATGTAAGTAAGTAAGTAATTTATATTTATAGAGCGCTTTTCCAGACCAGGGTCACAAAGCGTTTAAACGATCAAAACAATATTCAATAGATTATATACTTAAAAGATCAAGATAACAATGAGAACAACACAGGTGTTCCAGAAAATCAAGGAAAAGCCTGAACAAATAAAAATGTTTGTTTCTTGAAGGAGTCAGTAGATCATCAAACACAGAGATCGTTCCTAAGCTTAGGAGCAACAGTCTGGAAGGATTTCTCTCCTCTGGTCCTGAACCGTGTTCAGGAACCATCAGTAGATTCAGATCCACAGACCTCAGAGCCCGAGCTGGGGTGTAAGTCTGGATCAGATCACTGATGTAAGGAGGAACCTGACCATGAATAGATCTGAAAGTAAGAACCAGAATTTTAAAGTTGATCCTGAAAGAAACTGGAAGCCAGTGATGAGTTTTAAGGATCGGAGAAATGTGAGTTCTTCTACTAGAACAGGTCAGAATTCTCGCTGCAGAGTTTTGTATCAACTGCAGACGAGACAGATCCTTCTTATTAAGACATGAAAACAAACTGTTACAATAGTCCAGACTAGAAGACACAAACGCATGGATTACAAGCTCCAGATCATGTTCCGACAACATTTTCCCAAGTTTAGAGATTTTTCTCAGTTGAAGGAAACAGTTTCTGGTCAGTTTTCTGCAGTGTTGAACAAGAGACATGTCAAATACAACACCCAGGTTTCTCAGGCTCAGTTTAACAGACTGCCTTAAGTCACCCAAGTACTGACTCAACCCTGGAACCTTATTATCAGGTGCAATAACCAACGTTTCAGTTTTGTCCACATTTAGCTGCAAAGTGTTTTCACTCATTGTTTGATTTCTAGCAAACAATTGACTAAGCTGTTCAGCCTCTGGGGCTCAGTTGGATCAAAAGAGCAGTAAAGCTGGATGTCATCAGCAAAAATGTGATAAGAAACATCAGGAAATCTCTGAATATTGTGACACTAGTGCAAGCGCCCTCTAGTGTTTCTCTTGTATGTGCACCCTCTACTCTTGTACTCATTTAACTGTTGATCTATTTTACTCACATTTGTTAGTAACATAGTTACCTATAGTGTCAACTTAGTGTCCTAACAATGTGAACATCCTCTACTGTTGCACATACAGTAAGTCATACTAGTGTGACTGCTGTCTCAGGTCAAGTGCTGACATTGTACATCAAGACCAGAACCAAAAACGGCCATGAACCCTGGGTAGCTGGGACAGTCTGCTACTCACTAGAGCAGTGTCTGAACTCGAAGCGCAGGTGTGAGCCTCTGAAGCGGTCGATGGGGACGGGCAGCTTCACCACTTCGCTCCAGCGAGGGCTGTTGCTGTGGTACAGGACGAAGGATCGGTGCTGGTCCACGAGCGGCTCACCAGAGCCCAGACTGATGCAGTCCTGCGAGTCGCACACAAGAGGTCAGTGGGTGCATCGTGTCACCGCCGGTCATCACCGTCGTGACCTCACCTTCAGGACCTCTCCGTCCGCGTGCAGGACGTAGACCGATACCTCGATGTTCTTCTGGACACTTTTGCCGCCCCGTTCAAACTCTCCTCGCTCCAGCGTCAGGTACAGATCGTTCCTGACATCACCTGGAAACCAGAGCACCTGCGTCACCATGGCGACCAGAGGAGCACACCTGGAATGACCCTGGACAACTGCGCTCACCTGGCATGATGACATCTGGGAACCCCAATTTCCGAGTCATGGCGACACCCCGGCTAAAGATCAGCGGGTTTTCTTTAAGAACCTGTTCCATGTCACCCCGGAACAGCTGCAGTGAGATAATCAGACCTGCAGGGGGCAACAAACACACACATGCACTGACAAGTATCATATAAAACATTTACATAATAATTGACCTATTATTATTTATTATGTAGTACCCTTTAAAGTCAATATAAACATGTTGGTATAATAAACTTGGATCAGATCTTAGACTCTCAGACCAGACTAACTCAATCGAGCACTGAACCACTCAACCTAACTTTTAAATTCATACAAAGCTGTTAAATTACCATTAGAAGAAAATAACTAAAATCTTACTTTGGACTTCTCACAATAGTGAATTTACGAGCCTATGCTTCTATGTCGTCACATGATCGTCTGCAGGCGCATGATTGGCCGAAAGTAGCTCTTTTGGTATTTTATATTGAATTTAAAAGACTACAAATCTAAAAATATTTATACAAGAAAAGGTATTCCTGAATAATTTGAATAAGAATAATATAATCTACGAGTAAAAAATGTATTTGTTTGAAAAAATGCAATTATTAAAAAACTAAAATACATTCAACCTTTCAACATAAAATTATTATTAATATATAATTATTATAAAAGTAATAATTAAATGCTTATGATCAACATTTCAACAAAAACAAAGTACATTTTACATAACATAACAGAACAGTTCCATTTTGATATACTTCCACACACTCACCATAGCTGGTGCTCGGGGTTGTGTACTTGGTGCTGGACTTGCGAATGATGTTCTCGTGGATCTGGTACCACTCATTCTCATTGTTGCACCTGCACAACAACAAAAAAGAATCAGCAACTGCTCATCTGTTGCCGGGTCAGAACCTGATTCCGGACCTCTTTGAGTGTGTGTAAGGATGAGTGAGACTTACGTGTAGACCTTCAGTACAAAGTCTTTCTCCTCCTTCAGCTCAGAGATGGTCTGCAGGACGTCACTCATGGCCAGAACTGCGCAGCCGTACGGTCGACGGTACTGGACGTGAGGAGGTCCCTTCTTACTGTCGTTGAGCAGCATCCGCCCTGGAACACACAAAACAGTGTGTGTGTGTCGCTGTGTGTGAGACATGCAGAAGAGCAGTGATGGTACCTGTCCTGATGACCTGGGACACAATGTACAAGTCTCTCTTCATGTCCTTGTTGCTCAGATCCTGAGGAGACACAGAGTGATGTGATCACAACGTCATACGCAAACATCACAGTTCCACCAATACACGTGCGCTCCTTCAGGGTGTCAATCACAGAAGACCTCAGTCACACACACCTGAAGTGTGGCTCCTGATTGTTAGAGTGTGTGAGTGAAGGTGTGTTACCGTGAACAGCGCACACAGACGCTCCAGTCTCTCTGGGTTCTTGGGTCCTCCGTTCTTGTTCAGTCTCACCATGAACTTCTCACTGCAACACAAACACTCCTCAGGTCAGAGTTGTGTGTCCAAGTCTAAGTTGTGAGTCTACAGGTCAGAGTTGTGAGTCTCAAGGTCAGACTTGTGAGTGTCCAGGTCAGACTTGTGACTCTCCAGGTCAAAGTTCTGAGTGTCCAGGTCAGACTTGTGAGTTTTCAGGTCAGAGTTGTGAGTCTCCGGGTCAGACTTGTGAGTCTCCAAGTCAGACTTGTGAGTTTTCAGGTCAGAGTTGTGAGTCTCTGGGTCAGACTTGTGAGTCTCCGGGTCAGAGTTGTGAGTCTCCAGGTTAGAGATGTGAGTCTCCATGTCAGAGCTGTGAGTCTCCAGGTCAGACTTGTGAGTTTTCAGGTCAGAGTTGTGAGTCTCCGGGTCAGACTTGTGAGTCTCCAAGTCAGACTTGTGAGTCTCCAAGTCAGACTTGTGAGTCTCCAGGTCAGAGCTGTGAGTCTCCAGGTCAGACTTGTGAGTCTCCGGGTCAGAGTTCTGAGTCTCCAAGTCAGACTTGTGAGTTTTCAGGTCAGAGTTGTGAGTCTCCGGGTCAGACTTGTGAGTTTTCAGGTCAGAGTTGTGAGTCTCCGGGTCAGACTTGTGAGTCTCCAGGTCAGACTTGTGAGTCTCCAGGTATAGTTGTGAGTCTCCAGGTATAGTTGTGAGTCTACAGGTATAGTTGTGAGTCTCCTGGTTAGACTTGTGAGTCTTCAGGTTTAGTAACAGTACTAGTCAGAAGACTTCTGGGTCAAAAGCATTTTCTGCAAGCGTGTTCTCCCGTGTAGAACACTAGACCGACACAAACGAGATGTAGTCAACCGTTTCCTGCAGTCGTTTATTCTATGATGTACTCACACACAATCAATGGCACACACACACACACTTGCACACAGCTGCTGACTCATGCACACACACACTCGCACAAAAACATGCTGATTTAAATTATGCATCAGTGAAACAGCTGCCGGGCTAACAGAGAGAGAATTGCTAATGTTTATAATGAGGTTTATAGTAGAGTGTGTGCGTATGTTAATGTGTGTGAGTGCTTATGTGCATTTGTGTGGATGGATTGGGGGGAAGAGTGTGTTATCATGTTTTATTAACATCCAGAACAATTACTTTTCAGTGTATAAATAAATATAACGTTAAAAAAGGCTGACACAGTGCGTGTGTGTGTGCATGCCTGTGATCTGTGTGTGTGTGCATGTGTGTGTGTCCTCAGACCTGATGGTCTTTCCCTCCCTGAGGTCGTACAGAGAGAAGAGGATTTCAGTGTCTTCGCCGATGCTGTTGTAGGTGAAGTTCTTCAGGTTGACCAGCAGGTGGTGTGGTACCGGTACTCTCAGCGGCTCACTGTGGCGCTGGCGGCCATTTTCACCCTGGAAGTACCAAACGTTTAATTCCTGTGTGTACACAACAACTGTGTGTGTGTGTGTGTGTGGGGGTGTGTGTGTGTGTGTGTGTGTGTGTGTGTGTGTGTGTGTGTGTGTGTGTGTGTGTGTGTGTGTGTGTGTGTGTGTGTACCGGAGTTGTGCTCTGCTGAACACAGTGTCGACTGGTGAGATGCTGCGGAAAGGGAAAAAACTTTATTTGTTGTTGTCCATTTAACACACCAGCTAGCATAGCGCATTAGCACGTAAACCAACACAATTGTCAACTTAGATACTTCTTTTCTGTGTCTGCACTTAATTCTCCCTCCCTATCATGACATCACTTCCTGTCTCAAGTCAAGTCAAAAACTACAGCTCCTGAAACCCGCACTGGTCTCGGTCGGCCATCTTGACGACGACCCTAGTGACGACACATCGTCTTCACTTCCTGTTGGTCTCACCATCTTGTAGAGGTCGGAGACGCTTATCTGGTCTTCGTCCACCGACTCAAACTCCTTCCTCGGGACCAGGTCCAGACCCAGGTGTCTGCAGGAGAGTCAGAGTGGAAGAAAATACTGAACCCAGGAAGACTTTTTTTTAGTGCCAGGATGCTAACTGCTAGCATCTTCTGTAGCATGTTTAGCTAACAGCTAACAATTAGCATCAAAGAGATAAAAACCGACAATTTGAACTTGAAAACAAACAATATGAACGATTATTTGTACTGACTCGTTGCCCCAGTCCAGTCGGACCGTCACGTGTCTCTTGACGTCCCGGTTCTGGTCGTGGGTCAGGTGACCCGACAGCAGCTGCCTCCTGAGGTCCAGCAGCTCCAGCATCACGTGGCGGACCTTGTAGAACAGCTCCACCTTGTGTTTCTGCGGAGAACACACGGGTCAGCGTCCCCGGAAGGTTCCGGAGGTCGGGCTGGACTTCTCCGGGTCTCAACAGAACCAGGAAGTGTTTCTCACCACATAGA